>NC_140243.1:1110616-1243116 GCF_949987555.1 Borostomias antarcticus
AGGGGGAGAGAACAGGGGAGGGGGAGAGAACAGGGGAGGGGGAGAGAACAGGGGAGAGAACAGGGGAGGGGGAGAGAACAGGGGAGGGGGAGAGAACAGGGGAGGGGGAGAGAACAGGGGAGAGAACAGGGGAGGGGGAGAGAGACGGGGAGAGAGAGGGGGAGGGGGAGGGAACAGGGGAGGGGGAGAGAACAGGGGAGAGAACAGGGGAGGGGGAGAGAACAGGGGAGGGGGAGAGAGAGGGGGAGGGGGAGAGAACAGGGGAGGGGGAGAGAGAGGGGGAGGGGGAGAGAACAGGGGAGGGGGAGAGAGAGGGGGAGGGGGAGAGAACAGGGGAGGGGGAGAGAGAGGGGGAGGGGGAGAGAACAGGGGAGGGGGAGAGAACAGGGGAGGGGGAGAGAGACAGGGGAGGGAGAGAGAGACGGGAGGGGGAGAGAACAGGGGAGGGGGAGAGAGACGGGGAGGGGGAGAGAACAGGGGAGGGGGAGAGAACAGGGGAGGGGGAGAGAGACGGGGAGGGGGAGAGAACAGGGGAGGGGGAGAGAGACGGGAAGGGGGAGAGAACAGGGGAGGGGGAGAGAGACAGGGGAGAGAGAGAGAGACGGGGAGGGGGAGAGAGACAGGGGAGAGAACAGGGGAGGGGGAGAGAGAGGGGGAGGGGGAGAGAGACAGGGAGAGAACAGGGGAGGGGGAGAGAGAGGGGGAGGGGGAGAGAGACAGGGAGAGAACAGGGGAGGGGGAGAGAGAGGGGGAGGGGGAGAGAGACAGGGGAGAGAGAGAGACGGGGAGGGGGAGAGAGACAGGGGAGAGAACAGGGGAGGGAGAGAGAGACGGGAGGGGGAGAGAAGAGACGGGGAGGGAACAGGGGAGGGCAGGAGGAAGATGGCAAGAAAGAGATGGAAAGAGAAGGAGGAGGACAGGAGGATAAGGGAGAGAGAGCAAAGGAGACAGGAATGGGAGGGGAAGGTAAAAGAGAAGGATGAGAGATACCGGCTGGGACGCGGCGGCGTCGGGGCCAGTGATGTCATGGGTGGAGAGATGTTGAATCAAAGCCGGGGGCTGAGGGGCAGATTGGGCGTTAAAACGCCGCCACCCCGGGCAGCCCAGATTAGATTAGAGGGACTCCACAATATGAAAAGGAAGAAGAAAAAATGTTGTAGAACAGAATAATGTAACTCCCTGACCCACGGGCTAAAGCTGTTTCCTCCCCTTCTCTGGGAAGGAGGTCTGGGACATTATTGAATTACACCAACATGCTGTGGGCTCACTGGGCTGTGAAACAATACTGGGGAATCTGGGGTGGGGAGGGTGAACTATACTGGGCCTGGTAATGTACTGGAATGGACTTTAATAGTGAACATGGATGCAGTTAAAGACAGGGATATAGAAGACTAGGTAGTACTGTAGTACTGTATAGGATTGACCAGTCAAAGGTCCACTCTGATTTGGTGGAAACGAAGCACTCTGACTGCACTCCACAACCTTTTGTTTGAAACCTGATTCAATGGCAAATAAACGTGCAATGTGGCGCCATTTTAAATCTTTTGCCTTGGCATGTCTTTATCAGGCTTTATCTGCAGGGGCAGGCGCTCACAAAGGCGCCGTCGAGCACAAAGGCGGTGATGGCGCTAAGTACTTGCTAGGAGTTAGTACGGCTCTATCTCCTCACATCTATTAAAAAATAAAAAATATCTCTTGACAAATTCAAGTTCTCTCTTATCAGAAAATTGAGATTTGATGGCTGTGAGGGCGAGATGTGAGGCGCGGGGCGGCGGAGACAGTTCAAAGGCCCCCGGGTGGCTGTGACTGGGGAGGGCTGAGTGGGCTGATCCTTTAGCAGAGAAGAAGGGATCATGTTTCTCTCCACAAACAAGGACTGCATGAATATGGAGCAGGAGATGCACCGGTGAGGCCTCCTCTTCCGACAGGAGGAGGGAGAGAAAAGAGCGAGATGGAGGAAATGAAGAATTCATGGTTGGGGGTGTTGGGGAGGGGGAGGGGGGAGGAACAGAGACCCTGGGCTGACAGGTTAAGAGCAGGTATTTGGTGCATGATTACAATGATAGCAAATGGAATGTATGAATCAAATCATTTCCAGTCTCCCTTTCAAAAGTAGAGGTTTATTAAGAAACATGAGCACTTCTGTTTTCAGAAGTAGCTGTCCTCACTGAAAGGTGGGGTGCAGCAGCAAATGGAACGTGACCATATTTAAAGGTGTTAAGAGATAACATTTTTATGTAGACAAATCATTTAAAAAGAATAACAACTTTAACAAAGCTTCTGAGCCGGTAGGAAACAAACCTCCAACAACGAAACCTCCAACATATTTATACTCTTGCACTTTGCCTTCAGCACTAGATTATGCTCTTAGTCACTTGTTTTAGAAAGGAAATGCAATTGGCAAGTAGTAGCCATGGCAAGTAGTAGCCATTCACTTTTCCTCTGTTAAATGCAATTATTATAAGTTAATTAAGTTGCTTTAGATAAAAGCATCAGCTAAATCATTGGGACCGTCAAATGTTTTAATAGGCAATCCTTTTATTCTGCACCTTTCTAAAAGCGCTGTGATGTATTACTTTTTAAATCATTTGTGCACATAAAAATGCTATGCATATCACCTTTAAGAGTGAGTTTATTTCATTGTTATAAAACAAAGAATCCAACAATTGTATTTGCAGTGTGACGAGAGGTCAATGGAACCAGAGTTGCGTCACTAGCCTGCAGGTCAAACACAAATGCTCTCTCCATCGGCAACCAATGACTCAGCTAGTGCAAAGCTTATAAACGCTGATTACCTGCACAGCAGGCCACTTCTCACTGGCTACCGTAACTCCAAACTCCAAACAAAAAGTATGAAAGCCAGCAACTATAGCACTCTTATTTTAATTTGAGATGTCTTTTCACCTCTAGAATAATCTGTCCACAGAGCATTTTGCAATATGTGTACTTGCTATCTGCTAGCCCCCTTCTACCTGGACAGATAAGGCCTCACGAGGGCCTGGCCTATCTCGGCTCTGTTCCATTACGGTCCGTGGGCAGCAGACTCAACCCCCTGCTGCAGATAGCGCCCATGCAGTCTCTAGCACCATCTCCCCTCCGCCAAGCTGTGCCAGCCTCACCACAAGCTGCTTTACAAACAACCAGAGTGGAATATAATAGCAGAACAGTGTCTATAACGAGCAAAAACCATTACTGTACATCATTTCACTCAGGGAAATGTAGGCCTCTGTATTCCCTATGCAGTGTATTATATTTGGACTGTATTATATTTGGACTGTATTATATTTGGACTGAGCAATGCAGTGCATCGAAAACAAAGAGCGCAGGTGAAAACAAATGCATTGGGAGAAGGTTCTTTGTAACCACGGAGATATCGCTACAGTTACAGTATGTTGTTTCCCTGATGCATTCAAACCCCACAGGGTGGTGCTCTGACAGGCTAATGAGATGCACCGCTAACGAGATGAGTTTCACATGACGTTTAATGTGGAAGTACGCGAGGCTACACAGAGTTGTAATTATGGAGAGGTGGCCTCGTGCTTCGGCACTGTACACAGGTATGAAGCTGAGGCCGTAGCACACAATGTATCCTCATTAAAATGGCCGTCTCCAGTTAAATGCAGCGATGCCCGGCTGAGGCACTGTCCTGGCATTAAAATGCAGAGCACACTAAATGATCAACACAGGACTGGATAATGTGCCGCAGAGAAATACTCCAGGATCGTCCTGAACAAGGGCCAAGCAGCTGAGACACATCTGGATCTCCTTTTATCCCATCGAAGTGTGGAGATTTATGCAGGCAGGGCATAATGTACTTACAGTATAGGCTAGTCCATTAACTGTTTTGTGTCCCGATCTGCCTCCTGTGGCCCCTCCAGCCCAGCTGGTCACTTCCAATAGCTGCTCTCCATCTGAGCTTGTCTGGAGGCAGTCAGAGGCTCTACTAGTTATTTTCTCTTCTAACTCTAATAAATGTTCACCTCTGCAGGATTAAAGCTGCTCCCATCTCCGCTCTCCCAGTCACGGTATTTAAGACCGTTGGACGCCAGCCTCGCACAGGGTCATCCTCCTCGCTTCCTGCGGAGGGGACTGACCATTTCGCGTTCACCTCACATTACAGGTTGGGGTGGCGATGCCATAACTGTGTGGCGGTATCTATCATTGTTATGATTGTGTGACAGGGGTGGCTTTCCTCCCCTGGAAACGCCGACTTGTAAAACCCGCTCACAGCCAACAGGCCGCCTGTTACCCTGCTTTAATTGGCTCATTGGCGGCGGGGGGAATGCAGCGCTGTCTCGTGAATGGATGACCAATAAGATGTGAGCGCGGTCCCCAGGGTGAGCAGTGGCCTATTAAGGACTCCTTCTCTGCTCATCGCCCAGCCGTTACTGCGATCCTTTCTGTCTGACTGCAGTCTCACCTGGCTCCTTTCTCACCGAGCGCGCTCCTAAACTATGTCCCAGAGTGGCCCACGCCTCATCAAAAGTAAATGCCACGTAGTCGTTATTGTCAGGTGCTGTATTAATATACTTTACGCACAAACATCTCTCTGCAGAGAGACAATGACCCTGAGTTGTCTGTCGCTCTGTGAAAGTCAACCCAAGTAATTAAATGCCAGACAAGTGCTAATTTACCTAGCCGTTGCCGACCCACGCACACTCCCTTTTTTGGAGTGCTCTTGCTAGAGGCTGCTTTCCCAGGCACAACAATCGCTCAGAGACCGTCGGAGCTGTACATAGTCATTTCCAAGGTGGATTCTTTGCATCAGTCTTTTTATATTGCAGACGCTTTTTCCATTAGCAGGGTGAATGAGGGAGGGGGAGAGGGCAAGCGGGGTAAACAGTCTGTCTTCCTGGCTAGATTACCTGTGTTCCTCTTAGGCAGCGCTGGAGGCTGCTTTTGTTTAATAAAAGGCAGATTAATGAATGGAAAACCCATGTGACTCCAGTAACTGAATGCCTCCAAGAGATTGATATCAGAAAATTCCCAGTATTCCTCTCTCTCTCTCTCTCTCTTTCTCTCTCTCTCTCTCTCTCTCTCTCTCTCTTTCTCTCTCTCTCTCTCTCTCTTTCTCTCTCTTTCTCTCTCTCTCTCTCTCTCTCTCTCTCTCTCTCTTCTCTCTCTCTCTCTCTCTTTCTCTCTCTCTCTCTCTCTCTCTCTCTCTCTTTCTCTCTGAATAGGGGTGTTTTTTTCCATTTAGTTTAGTCTGAGAACAGGCAGACTGTAAACATCACATCACTTTGCCATGCTTAGCATCTCCATAGACTTCACATTGACTTGTGGACGCCCTTTAATCAGTGGGACTGTGAATGGGAGATGGAAGAGAAGGAACTGTCTGTTACTGCTGCTCAGAGAGTTGACCACGAGTATCTCAATGCACATGCTGGCTGACTCAATGCTTGAGTGAGGGAAGTGATGGTTTGCATGTGCAAAATAATTATCGAAAAAATAATAAAAATAGGCCTGCAAACAGCAGTGAGCGGGTCCTCGCACCCCACGCGTGTCGGGGTGCGGCGCCGTTAAAGGGTGTGCTATTTCGGTGTCCAGTACTGAGAGAAACTTCCTGTCACCAGTAGGTGGCGCTCTAAGCATGACTCAATACCGACGCATAGATGTGTTCAGGACGGTACCTTGATGAAGTGTGAGACATGTAGTGTAAATCGGACAATGTATGTAGAAGTTATGATGACTTCCTGCTTGACCTGTAGGCGGCGCAGGTATGACTCAATACTGACCTACAGATGTGTTCAGGACGCAACCTTCATCAAGCGAAACCAAACCACCCCCTACCCACTCCGCCACCGAGTGTCCCTCCAAATGAAGTGTCACTCTCAGCTGTGGAGGGCACTCTCAATCGAGGGGGAGGGTATATAAATGGAAAGCCAAATGTGGGATGGACTCCCCACTCCACCAGAACCGATCGGGACAGGGCCGTCACCATTGCATGATTTATGGGAAAAAAATGTATGATTTATAATACAAATATAAATCACTATAATTAAATCCATGTATGATGAGAAATGGTCAAAAATCCAAACGCAAATATGTTTTTGCAAATGAACTCTAACTAAATTAATACTATAACACTGTCCCGAGACAAATACATAAATTAATTAATAACTTACTCCTATGCCTCTTTGGCAGCATTCCTTCTTTTGTGAAGAGGTATTTGCATATCGCAGCCTAATCAGCTGCTTTGTCTGTTCCATTGTCCGTGTAAATAATGGAATATATGATGTACATTTGACGCAGACCTAGGCCTATTTAGATTTATTTTATGTCGCCTATGAACACAGGCTTTTAAGAGTTTGCTACAAGTCAAGTGATCTAGGGATAAAGTGATGTTCTCCTATTTTTGGTTTTATCTTTTGACACCACATTCTGCAATTTTGTTTGAGGCAGTGAAATCAGTGTGAGAAAGACAAATGTTTGAGTGCTGTAAAATAATCTAAAATAATTGACAGTGTAGGAAGACGGAACGTTATTTATATGCGGTTGCCTGCAGCATCTCTTTGGCATGTGCACTTCCTGCTTCGGCTATCGGGAGCTTGCACCGATGCAGGCTTGCTATTTAAGGGGTTGACAGCCCACTCGCACTCCAAGCGCACTCCGCGCTAATTGGTTTGGAACGGCCCTTAATATGGCGAAGCTCGGCGTGAACGCGCAAACGGAGGGTGAGTGGATAGGGCGAGGGCTTAGGGGGTGGTTTGAGATTGGGCCTATAAGTATGACTCAATGCTGATGCACAGATGTGTTCAGGATGCAACCTTCATTAACCCTGAGCAATTTGGAGTAAATCGGAAAACATATGTAGGAGTTATGAGGACTTCCTATTTCACTAGTACGTGGCGCTGTAGGTATGACGCAATACTGACTTACAGATGTGTTCAAGATGCGACCTTCATCAAGCATGAGCAATTTGGAGTAAATCGGATAATGTATGTAGGAGTTATGAGTACTTCCTGTTTCACCAGTAGGTGGCGCTGTAAGTGTGACTGAATAGCGACGCATAGATGTGTTCAGAATGCGACCTTCATGAAGCGTTAGCAATTTGGTGCAAATCGGATAATGTATGTAGGAGTTTTGAGGACTTCCTGTTTCACCAATAGGTGGCGCTATAAGTATGACGCAATACAGGACAGAACCGTCATGAAGCGTGAGATATATCGGACAAATTGGATAATGTATGGAGGAGTTATGAGGACTTCCTGTTTTATGGCGAAATGTCAGAATTTGGCGGGTCGCCACGGCAAGGGTGTTGAACAAAAACTCAATTTTTTGATAACTTTTGATCACAAAGGTCTTAAGATGAAGCTGACCAAATATGAAGTTGATCGGATTAAATCTTTAGGAGGAGTTTGTCAAAGTACGAGGCAGGGAAATGGTAAAAACAAGGAAAAAATTGCACATTAAGAGCAAAATGGCGGACTTCCTGTTGGATGTTGGGTATAGCTCCAAGAGACATTTTAGTGTGTCTCGATGAACTACATATGCCCACCGAATTTCGGTCACCTACATCAAACTGAAAGGTGTGGCTCGCCATTTTACATTTTCCAGGGGGCTTTTGCCACGCCCAATTTCGTTACCCATGAAATATCTAATTTTTCACCGGGACTGACGTATCTGCAAAGTTTCATGCATTTTCATCGATGTTTAGGTCGCCAAAAAGGCATTTGTTTGGGGAGAAGAAGAAGGTAGAAGGGAGAAGGGAGAATAATCCTTACAATTTCAATAGGGCCTCGCACCGCCAGTGCTCGGGCCCTAAAAAGGAAGAATGCAGGACATATGGATGCTGGTGCTTAGGATTTGTCTACACTGGAAACAGATGGATGTCTTGGATGTGAAATGACATTCCTTGAGCAGTGGACTTCCCAGCTGTCTTTGATGGCACAGTCTCAGTCTGCTCCGCGCACGTTTCGCTGTATCAGATGGAGGTATCTAAACGGGTCAGTATCCCTAGGTTCAAAAACACCCACAGAGGACATGGGCCCAGCTGACTCATATGGATCACAGCCCAAAAATACTTTAATGAGAGGATCAGTGAGGAGGTTAAGTGTGGAGCCGTCACGTCTGGTCTCCATCGGGCCCGGAGCCTCTTACTCACCCAGCTTCCCTGTGAGACCAGCAGACTGCAGGTGAGACAGCAGGTCTGGGGGAGGAGAAAGGCGTGGATGGAAGTTAAACAGTGAAGATGGAACACGGTCCACACTGGCCCAGCGGAGTTGCAGACCAGAGGTGATGTCGCCGCACTTAACCTCCTCACTGTGGCATGTCGAGACCACCCTAACATGGAAGCACAAATTAGACAGCCTCATCACAGAGGAGCCAGTGCTGAACACAGGCTGGTCCAGTACTCTGTTTCCTGGTTTCCGTGGAAACCTCATACTTTAGCACCTATGAGGAATCAATTATTCATTGCATTGTGTCATTGCATATAATCATACTGCTTTACTAGCGCCCCTTGGCGCAGAGCAAGGTGAATGTGTAAGAGAAAAAAATGCATTGCTATGGAAACAAATTATGGATTTCCAAAGCCAGCAAGATATCTCACTTGATATGCAGGAGTGATAAATGTACATGCCTATTGGCCAATACTATTTTAATTGGACTGTAAATGCAGCTGATTGCACGTTAGCAAGAATCAAAGTGATAGGCCTACAGGCTGCAGAACTGCAAAGATTTTGGGAACAATTATTTTATATGATGCAGAAGTGTGTGTGTGTGTGTGTGTGTGTGTGTGTGTGTGTGTGTGCGTGCGTGCATTCGTACGTGTGTGTGTGCATATTGTGTGCATGTTAATGTAGGTACAAACACTGAAATCAATGACTGTTGATGGGGGCCCAACATCGCTAGAGCTGCAGGGGACTGCCTGGGTTTGTAACATTTCCCCAATCCCACTGTTACACCAGTAAAATCAATTAACTAAATGGGTTTAACGGGCAAAAAAGTAATTGTCCAATCCCTCGGGGAGCTCTTAAGCATCTGCAGTGGACTCACGGCTCACAGCTAGCTCCACAAACACTATTAGTAGCCCTGCGCCCAGGGCAAGCCCAAGTCATGCAAAGAGGGAGCATCTATTAACACAGAAAGAGATTCTCTGGTGTGTCAGCCAGTTTTGGCGGGCCAGAGATTAAACAATGAGCAGTTGTTCTCTCTGGTACTAGTCCAGCATGCTCTCAGTGAAAGAGATGGATCGTTCCACCCATGGAGAGGGAAGCTTTGGAACCCTGATTGCAAAGCGCATTGTGTTGCCTCTGGGTATGAAATGCGCTATACAAATAAAGCTTTGATTGATTGATTTGATTGTAGTTATTCAGGGAATCACCCTTTTTTCTCAGTAGTATTAAGGGTCTGATCTGAACTACTCAGTGACAGTTGGTACTGATACATACTGCGCGTGGGCGCTAGGGTTCGCCGGATGTCTAAGATGGGTGTTAAGGAGAGAGTATCCAGTAGTGCTTAACCTCAGAATCCACTCAGTAGTGTCTAATTCGCTAAGACGAATCATCTTTGACGCTGCTCGGTCTGCGACGGAAGGTCACAGCAACAGCCTTCTCCTTAGCACAGCCACAGCACGGCGCTGTTTGTGCTCGACAAGGGTAAACAATGACACGACAAACAAAAACAAGACATGGCCGTGGCCTGTCAGAGAGATTGCCCGGTACTGGCCTCGTGAACAAGAGACACACAAGGAGGTGCAATCGGACCGATCTCTGCTACAGTAACAGGAGACCCGATCTAATTACTGTGTGTCCATCTGCGGCTGCCCTGCTCGCCTCGGCCTCCAACAAGACTTAATGGGTTCCAGGAGCCGCTCGCCACTCCTGCAGGTGAAGAGCAGAGAGATCGTTTCTGTTAGCGAGTACGTCCTGTCCTCCCACGCTCACGAAGACTTTGTCTTTGACCTGACCTGAAATGACAGGGAGAGAGAGAGAGAGAGAGATAGAGAGAGACAGAGAGAGAGAGAGAGAGAGAGAGACAGAGAGAGAGAGACAGAGAGAGAGAGAAAGACGGAGAGAGAGAAAGTGGATAAAAGGAGACATGGTAAGGGTCAAGGAGATAGAAGGAAAGTGGAAGCAGGAAATAAAAATAGTCTGAAATGCCCAAACCAATGACGAAGAAGAGAAATGGGGAGAGTAAAGAGAGAGAGAGACAGAGAGAGAGAGAGAGAGAGAGACAGAGAGAGAGAGAGACAGAGAGAGAGAGAGAGGGACAGAGAGAGAGAAACAGAGAGAGAGAGAAACAGAGAGAGAGAGAGACAGAGAGAGAGAAACAGAGAGAGAGAAAGGCTGACAGAAGTTGCGAGGAGAGCTGTGGGCAGCGGAGGCGTTTGAACGGACCTGTGGTGAGGGAACGGTTTGAGGCCAGGAGCTCACGCTCAAAGAGTCTGGAAAGTTAGTTAACTGGCAGACTGAAGGCATGGCAGAGTTACGGGGGCTGGCGGCTACGCAGCACCGTCTGCCAACAGGGAGGAACGGAAGCATCACGGTGCACAGCTGAGGGGAGCGGTTTGACTCCTGGATTAAACAGATCGCTATAACACAAGTCCATAAAATTTAATGCAAGCTTCTCATTTTTAATACCTCAACAGCATTTTTAATTTTAGAGCATCACTCAACATGATGACTAGCACACATAAGCGTAATGTTAGACTTGGGGTTTAGGATTAGCGTAATGCTATTAGCAATAATAAGTCTCTTTCACTGAAGAGAATAAATGTGTGTGCGTGCATGTGTGTGTGTGTGTGTGTGTCCGCACGTTTCTGTGTGTATGTGTGCGTGCATTTCTGTGTGCATGTGTGAATGAGCACAATCAATAATTGACAACATTTGAGAGTGACAACTTTAACAAGCACCGACGCAGGAGAGAAATAGTCCACATCCTCAAACACTGCCACTGCTATTCTCACATGGATCTAGTAATTTACTCTAAAGGGGGCAAACATCTCAAATGCATTATGTATGCCCTCATAGAGTTAATTGAAAGTGAAAATGTTATGTTCCACTCCCGTGCCCTGCTAATAGGCCTGCGCTCAGTGACCAGGCTATTACAAGCCAAAGCCATGAGCCTGGATCCATTCTGACAGGAAGCTTAACCAATGTAGAAAAGAAGAGAGGATGAGACGAGAGGAGAGGAGGAGACGAGAGGAGAGGAGGAGACGAGAGGAGAGGAGGAGACGAGAGGAGAGTAGGAGATGAGAGTATGGGAGTGAAGAGGAGATGAGAGGAGAGAAGGGGAGGAGACGAGAGGAGGAGAGAGGAGGAAGGTGCAGATAAAGGAGAGGATGGGAGAGGAATAGAGAGGGGAGGGGAGAGGACAGGAGAGCTGCTCCCAGTTCCTCACAGGTGGAAGATGAAATCTGGAGCTATTTGTAGATGCAGGATCAGGGAGGAGGCACAGGACCAGGGAGGAGGCGCAGGCAGAGTGAACAGAACCTCTCAGTTCTGTTCTGGAGCATCAGAACCAGAGCTAGCGGAGGTTCAACATGAGTGCAAAGAAAATAACTGTTTTTATCTGATCGGGGGGCTGTTGTTGAAGGATAATGTACCGATTCAACTGGATCAAACATTCTCAAGTGCAAATTCAAGAGCTCTAGTCTACGCTGCGACTGTCAGTCACTGTGAACTCATAGACTACACTTGAAAATATCCACATGTCCGTAAGCATTTTTGAGTATCTGCTGATACAAATGTCAATTTTGAATGATCAACTACTTTAGCGAGGTCATCGACAATTAGCAGTCAGGAAGGACCCAGCCTTTACCAGCACATGATTAATTAATTACTTTTAATTTGGAATTAATATGCCTCTAGCCAAGTTTGACCTTAAGTGATTAACTCCACATTTCCGTTTTCATTAAAATAATGAATGCCAACATCAAACGTGGGTTACTGCCCTTTGTTTCCTGGAATACACCATTGATTATCTCACATGGATGTTAAATCATCTCCATTAATTAGTCATTAACATGACTTAATGTGAAATTAGCATTGCCACTCAACACTGAGAAGGAAAGGAAACAGCACAATTGCTTGATATTCAAAAAAGGTTTGTTATGCCTTATATTCCCTGGCCGCTGTGTTTAGAATGCTTATTAACTTCTATGTGAAGAGACTGTGCTTAACTTCCAGGGCTTTGAAAGGGTCAAAAACGGATTGGCCTCAAGCATGGCCAGCAAAAGGAATGTAAAGACTGGAAATCACTGACCGTATGTAGCTCATTCAATCTAAAGGAAGGAAAAAAGAGTGGTGAGCTCAGATGAAGAGGACACTGAATAGAATTTGATTAGTTGATTGCAGAAGCAGCCTGAAGGGGCCATTTTAGAGCTGATGAAGTGATAGCCGGGGCACTTGGGAGGATGAAGGAGAGGAGACACTTCCTCTCCACCAACTTGCTGTTAATCTCCTTCAGACTCACTCACCGTTCCCCAATCCTGATCTGCTGCTTTCACCTGGAGAGAGAGAGGGAGAGAGGGGGAGAGAACTAGAGAGAGAGAGAGGGGGAGAGAACTAGAGAGAGAGAGAGGGAGAGAACTAGAGAGAGAGAGAGGGGGAGAGAACTAGAGAGAGAGAGAGGGAGAGAACTAGAGAGAGAGAGGGAGAGAACTAGAGAGAGAGAGGGGGGGAGAGAACTAGAGAGAGAGAGAGGGAGAGAACTAGAGAGAGAGAGGGGGAGAGAACTAGAGAGAGAGAGAGAGAGAGGGAGAGAACTAGAGAGAGAGAGGGGGAGAGAACTAGAGAGAGAGAGAGAGGGGGAGATAACTAGAGAGAGAGAGGGGGAGAGAACCAGAGAGAGAGAGAGGTGGAGAGAACTAGAGAGAGAGAGGGGGAGAGAACCAGAGAGAGAGAGAGAGAGAGGGGGAGAGAACTAGAGAGAGAGAGGGGGAGAGAACTAGAGAGAGAGAGTGGGGGAGAGAACTAGAGAGAGAGAGAGAGGGGGAGAGAACTAGAGAGAGAGAGAGAACTAGGGAGAGAGAGAGGGAGAGAACTAGAGAGAGAGAGAGAGGGGGAGAGAACTAGAGAGAGAGAGGGGGAGAGAACTAGAGAGAGAGAGAACTAGGGAGAGAGAGAGGGAGAGAACTAGAGAGAGAGAGAGAGGGGTCGAGAACTAGAGAGAGAGAGAGGGGGAGAGAACTAGAGAGAGAGAGAGGGGGGGAGAGAACTAGAGAGAGAGAGAGGGAGAGAACTAGAGAGAGAGAGAGAGAGGGGGAGAGAACTAGAGAGAGAGAGAGGGGGAGAGAACTAGAGAGAGAGAGTGGGGGAGAGAACTAGAGAGAGAGAGAGAGGGGGAGAGAACTAGAGAGAGAGAGAGGGGGAGAGAACTAGAGAGAGAGAGAGAGAGGGGGAGAGAACTAGAGAGAGAGAGAGGGGGAGAGAACTAGAGAGAGAGAGAGGGAGAGAACTAGAGAGAGAGAGGGGGAGAGAACTAGAGAGAGAGAGAGGGGGGGGGGCTGTCATTACTATGATCTTAGGACACACATTAACATGGGAGATATTGAAAGATGTTCTAAGATCTAAGATATTTACTTGCAGCAGAGCAGGGAGCATGTGAGGTGTGTGCTGATATGCCAGCTCCCTGCCAGCGCCCCAGTCCTCCGCTCGCGCTCCAGCACCTGCCCACACTCATCACTCACCAGCCCTTCAAAGATGACATCATCCACCTTGATTGATTGCGGCAAAGGCCTCCGAGCCATCTCAATGAGCACTTATGAGTTTTAATGCATGACTTCTTAATAGATATGTCCTAAATGCCGTGAATATTGCCGTATCGAACCGGTTTTCTAACTCATTTATCTATTTACAAAGTGTAAATGCCAAGGGAAGGGGTCGATTGGTGATGACTGTCCACATGCCTGCCGATGTAGTCTTAGCTGGGAGGTCTGAGAGCCCAATCAGTGCATATTGTCACAGGTGCCTGGAAGCGACATATTGGCTTTGACATAATATCAATGTTTGGTGACATTTTGATTCCACCACGTTTTTGTTCTCGAGCTCCTGAATGGTCTTTGCTCTTTCATCCAACGGGCGACACAAATTATTCTTCTCAGAAAGCAATTAGCCTCTCTATTCCTAGGAAGTAATTGGCTTGACTTACAATTACAGACTCAATGGCCGTGGTTCCTGATGTACGCTTCGTTGATGTTACATGTCCAAGAGAATGTTCTTTGAGCCCCCCCCCCCCCCCCCCCCCCCCCCCCCCCCCCCCCCCCCCCCCCCCCCCCCCCCCCCCCACCCCCCCCCTGTTTTTTATCCTCCAATTGAGTGACAGGTTGCAAAATGCACAGAATCTCACCACTGTCATTTCCTTCTGGCAGTTATTGCTCTATTAATCACACGCAATCTGTCCTGGCTTTATAGTGCATAACAGACGGCACCAGAAGAGTCACAACATGCCTCACACAGCCTGGAGGGATGGAGGAGAGGCGTCGTGTATATCGGACAGACAGACTACCTTGATAAACCCAAGCCTTCAAATTCCTGGAGCTTGGCTGTATACTGTAGGCATGCTTCATTCACATTAATGTGAACTGATCTGGTGTAAATCCAACATCAAAAGCTTAGCTGGAGTCCTATGCTAGTTTATGTTCGTGATAAGCCATGTAGGCAGGTTGTTAATAACTCTTTTTCACATCTGCACATGATCATAGATCCATTGAGAATATATAAACATACCTAAAGAGCATATGGGCCAAGCTAACAAGATGTGTGGTTACTTAGGAAAGGAAATTATGGGCATTGTCCAAATTAATCAGCAATGCCAGATGGTATCTCTGTGTGGGCAGCTGGTTTAGTACCGTCTGTTGCCTGTCGCCTTTTTGTACGGGTTTTTACAACTTTGTCGTTGAAATCAGCCGTCAGAAATCTGTCATCTCCAACCCGTATGATGTAGATCAGTTGGACTACGACGAAGCAAGAGCTCCCTCTAGTGAAAATATCCTGCCATACGGTTCAAGACTTTGGCTCGGGGCTCTCTGGTGAATCTGTTTTTCTTCGCAGTTTGATGATCCTCTGTGATCCAACCTTCTGTCAGGATATCAATATCAGCCTCCTCAAGATGGATGCCGCTCACTTCTCAGACTTGGCCAGTGTGAAGCACTCTGAGGCACCTTTAACGGCTGCATTTCAGCACTAAGTTCCCATCTGGCCATTTATAATTGTCTGGCTTGAACCTAGATCTGAAAACAATTAAGATATTGTTTCACACAATCCATGAATAGGTTTTATACATGTACTGTAGCATCTGTTATAGCCTACATGTGTAAATATGTATTTTCTCTACTTCCACACATCTCACAATGATAACAAGTGAATGCCTAGTTAAAGGACAATGCTCGTTTTTGACAACCTGGACCTTATTTACGACAAGATCATATTACAGAGGCATGCGAAAAACCACAACAGGCCTACGCTCTATGTAAGCACAACTAGCGATTCATAAAGACAGATTGATGAAAACAACCGTTTCGCGGCAGAAAATAGATTTTTAGAACCTGCATTCTAAGTGCCCCGACCACCGCCATTACATGGATATACTGGCTTGCGCTGGATTTTACATTTCTTCTACAGGCCTCCGAACTACACCAAAGTGATCTCGTTGAGTGAAACGTCTTATAATATGTCGTAAATAAGTTCCAGGTTGTCAAAAACGAGCATTCTCCTTTAAAGTTCACAAGCATGGGTTATACAAGTGGAAGAGAAACATATATTTTCCAAGTCTTATCAGCGTGCTTCAGTCGGACCAATGTTATGAGGGAGTCCAGCCAGCTCCTGTTTACGCAGTCTTATCGGGACCTGAGAAACACGACGGCCATATCACCTGCCGTTTGTTTCAAAGTCTCAGTATCGGGTCTCCTGCACGCTCCGGTGCTGCAGCAGCAGGGCCTCAGGAACGGAGGAACAGGGATAAAGGAGTGGTAGGTAGGGGGCAGGTTTGGTGTGCGCTGAGCAGCCAGCAGGGGAGGGTTAGTGCACTGGTTCTGTCATCGGGCAGCTGGAACCTACCTGGGAGAAGAGGAACAATGAGGCAGACATGCAGGTGTTCAGAAAGGAAAGCTCAGAGAGGCTTCATCTATTAAGAGATGAAGCAAATCAGTGTGGCCTCCGCAAGGAAATACAGAACTTTTTCTCTTCTCTGACGCGATTGGTTGAACAGTTGATCAATAGCGGAGGGTTGAACCGGGGTACCCCGCTGTGATGCCAGAACAGCTGGCTGTAGTGTTTGCCTGTCTCTGTGCCCTAGGGTCTGCATGGCTCCTGCTCCCACACCTGCTGTGACCATGTGATTCTCACTCCAACTCTCTAGCCACGCCTCTTCCGGGAAACATCGGTCACAGCACACATCAAATAAAGAGCGCTGGGTAGAGTTATGTGGTCCTGTTGTTTCTAATTAAAGACCCCCACAGAGGGACATTAATTTGGCAGAATAGGCCTCGGACTGATGGAAAGAGGCAGCTGCTGTCTAGAAAAACACGTTCTGTATTGTAGGACACAGTACAGATAACTTTCAGTAGAACTTCTCTTAAAGTATAGCTATGTTGCTATATATAACATGCTATATGTTGAACCTACACAACAAATCCTCTGCTCACCCCTCCCTGTTTCTGTCACAAGATGAAAGTCTATGAATGGGGGAGGACAAAACAGTTTTTATTGGCACTATAGACCGTCTGTTGTTTGTTGGCCCCCAGAACAAGACAAACCTCTTGAAAAAGACTAGCCTCCACCAGCATAGCCCCTCCTCAACCCCATGCAGGCACTGTGGAAAGAGCTTGACTGACACTCAACCATGAGACGTAGGTTGGGGCAACACAGTGCTAATTATAGACTGATACACTTTTCTGTTCTGGTAGAACCCACTCCTCTCTGTCCAGGACAAACTCTCATTCTCCCCCAGAGAAGAGAATGACCAGAAATGGTTTAGCTTGCAGGAGGGCATGCACACTTCTTCACTCCGAATTAGCATTAAAAGTTGTGTTTCTGTAATGTAAATGGCCAACCAATTATTAATGCTATGGTGATGTCTTAATATAAAATACATAAATAAAGTATACTATTTAGTTGCAAGGACACAGCACACCAAATATTACATTGAAAAAATAAAGCTTGAATGTTACATTCTTAACCCAATTAATTACCCAACTAATTAACCCATCTGCACATTACAATGTTTAATGTTACAATGTTAAAGTTGTACTGGTAGTAAAATCCATCAGGCCAGCAATAAGGCCAATTAAGCATTGCTAAGGTTCACGTCTCTACAAAAATACAAAACATACACTCAGTACTAATACCATATTTTATAAATATTTGTTTTTGCTTTTATGCTAGCATATGATTTATATGTACAGTAATACCACAGGAACCAGGCTAAGAAAATGTAACTTTTCCTAATACTTTGTCTGATTTGTTTCTCATGCATCACTTTTTATTTTGTTTTATATGCATAGAAACATAAGATAATATTGGTTGCTTAAACAGCAAATAAACAAAGTTGATATCTAAGCCAACATTCTCAACAACAACAAAACCCATCTCCATCAGGACGTGAACCTGGATGAAAGTTCACTACTGCCAAGCCTTAACCGCTCAGCCATCAGGCAGTAAACCTGGCAGAAGACATGAGGATGAAGTGAAGGGAAATGGTCCAAGTTTGGCCAAATTGTCTTTTCTTTTCATGTGTGTATCCACCCCGTGATTCTGATCCACTCCAAAATGTAATGGGTTCTCAGTTGAAATCCTGCTAAATAACAAACAAACAAATAAACAAACAAAATAACACACACAAGTGATAATATATAACTCCAGGCCCAGAGCAAATAATAGGTGTTCCTTTGTGCTTACAGAATGTCTCAGCCAGGCGATCTCTTATTGCCGCTGGGTGAAGGTCCCGGAAACATCTTTATTGTGGAATTATCCTGTATTCTGTTTTCTACCTCTGTAGGCTACTGTGTGTTCTTTTGTCACCAGAGTAGTTTCCTCCATCTGATATATTTGGCATTTTTGGAATGTTCTTTAGGTTGTTCGTAGTACGAGCTCCAGGGGTAGTACGAGCTCCAGGGGTAGTACGAGCTCCAGGGGTAGTACGAGCTCCAGGGGTAGTACGAGCTCCAGGGGTAGTACGAGCTCCAGGGGTAGTACGAGCTCCAGGGGTAGTACGAGCTCCAGGGGTAGTACGAGCTCCAGGGGTAGTACGAGCTCAGGGGTAGTACGAGCTCAGGGGTAGTACCCCACAGCCCTCTTTACATTACATTTGGGGATTGTTTGCCTTTTTGCTATGTTTTATTCAGCATTGCTGACTGTATGTTTTGTAACAAAAACATTGATTGATTGATTGATTGGTTGATTGGTTGATTGATTGATTGATTGATTGATTGATGCGTTTTACTATTTGGCTAATAAATCTATTAACCTGCATTTAAAGCCTACCTGAACCTTTTTTATTCTAGGTATTGTTAACTTACACACCCATGTACTTATTTCTATTTTTACAGTGTGAAGTCTTTTGGTTGGTCTACTAAGCAACAGACAGTTATCATTGAGTAGGTTAGCTCCCGTAAATTATAATAAAGAGTTATAATAAAAATTATAATAAACAGTTTTTTGCTTTGTTCTTAATTGTTCCGGTGGAGCCAGTCTACGGTGGAGCAACTGATTTAAGAACACACAATTCACATAGATAAAAGACCCAATCAAGTACAGCCTATTACAGTATGCAGACATACTATGTCCTATCTGAGTTTGTCTAACAATACAAGGGCACAGGTTACATTATACTGTATGTGTATCATGGGGTCATATAGTTTAATATTAATTACTTTATCCCCTGCCGTCATCGCAACAGTACCAGACCAGAATAGAGCCTGGCTTACACAACCATAGAACTATCTTTCTTAGTTTGACTACTTGACACTCCTTTCCACATAACACCCTACAGAAGTGTGAGATTTGTTCTATAAAAAAGGTGAGGGACACATTCATTACAGTTCTCTCCCTTGAGGTTCAGCATCTCATTTTTCATCTTAATGCGTTTGCGTTGCAGTGTAGCAGTGGTGCTGCTTAAGAAAACTTCTGGGAGAAAGAACAATGGGAGCAGGTGACTTCAGAGTCACTCTCACCTTGGTCCTATCTTTGCCTCCATATCGCAGCAGATTAAACAGCCCAAATTAGTCTCGGCTCAACCCAGCACGCGGAGACCTCCCCGGGGAACAGGAGAAAGATGGCGAGCGTCTGCTGGAGCGGGGAGTGTGGGCCCCGCTGCGGAGGCTGGGTGGGCCCCACGGTGCTGCTCTGTGTCTATGGTTTCTGCTCCATGATGAGGCCCGCTGAGCCATTCCTTGTAGAGTTTCTCACTGGACCGCATAAGAATCTCACCACCAAACAGGTACTGGACACTGTGACGTTTTGTGGGAGAAATGATGAGGCGAGGCATGGCAAGGTTTGAGAATCCCAGTGTGATTCTGGAAGGTCTGAAGTGCGATCCAGAGAAGGACTCTACTAACACAGATACTGTACAGCTTTTTCAGTCAGTCTTGAGTAATGATTTGTCAATTGAATTTCCTACATGCAAACGGAGCAAACTAAAACTCTCCTGTTTCTTTCAATGTACCAGGTTACACGGGACGTGGTGCCAGTATTGGCCTACTCCAGCCTCCTCCTCATCATCCCTGCCTTCCTGGTGACTGACCTGCTAAAATATAAGCCTGTGATCGTCCTGCAGGCCCTGGCCTACCTCCTAGGGTCTCTACTGCTGCTGTTTGGCCCTGGCGTCACCTCCGCACAGAGCGCCATCTTCATCTATAGCATCGGCACCGCAGCCAACGTGGGCTACTTCTCCTACATCTACAGCGTGGTGCAACCTCAGTACTACCAGAGAGTCACCAGTTATGCCAGAGGAGCGGTACTGTTGGGCTACACAGCTGGCGCCATGCTGGGTCAACTACTGCTGACCGTAGGTGATGTGTCTCTGTTCTGGCTGTATGTGATTACTCTTATCTCCCTCTGTGTGGCCCTGTTGGCCTCACTCCTCCTGCCCATGCCTCAGAAGCGCCTGTTTCTAAGGGAGACCTCTGCTAGCGGATGCCCGGGTGAGCACACCCTGTCAGACCCTGGCGGATCCTGGGGTCTCTCCTGGATGAGGAGGGCCAGGAGGGCCGGGAGGTTGCTCCTGAGCACACTGAGGAGAATCGGTCTGGACTGCAAGGAGTGCTACTCGTCTGGGGATGTGCTGTTCTTCTGTGTGTGGTCAGCCATGGGGAACTGTGGCTTCAATCAGGTCAC
Organism: Borostomias antarcticus; assembly: GCF_949987555.1. Lineage (NCBI taxonomy): Eukaryota > Metazoa > Chordata > Actinopteri > Stomiiformes > Stomiidae > Borostomias > Borostomias antarcticus. The sequence goes on from NC_140243.1 coordinate 1,130,893, forward strand.
AGGCTATGTGCAGCTCCTCTGGGAGTCCAAAGAGCCTCGTCACAACTTCACCGCCTACAATGGAGGAGTGGACGCCATGGCCACGCTGTCAGGTAATGTGACATGACAGCAAACTCAAACTGTCCCCTTGAACAGCATTTTACACACTGCAAAGGGATTTCACCTGAGATGGACACACCTGCCCAACCATTCTGTATCGACTTAAGGGTAATTTAAGCCACGCAGTACCTGGGACGATAATAACCACTTTGCCACCACTATTTCATGAGCCTCTCTACAAGCTCGACAATAACAAGCACATTAATTAGGCTTTCTAATTACCTCCTCTCCTCAACCAGATGGATCCGTCCAGCTTTAACTATCCACTGACTGCTCTCCCATTGATTATAGTGCAGAAGCGTTCCTGTATTCCCAGGAAACCAATAACACTTACTCTGTAAATTACATCCTGCTTCCGTTTGTCTTCCAGGTGTTAATGTTTCCACTCAATGTGAAATCGAGGCTACAGTGCTTTTGAGAGCGTTAACGTCTGATATTTTACTCAAGAATCGGATTATGTTAATGATTATGTTGTTACTCCGTACTCTCATTATACTTGTATTTAAATGAGATAAAACCACACAGGGTGTTAGAAAAAAGTTCCTTGTTGGGTTGTTTTGCAAAAACAAATATTGTTACTAATGAAGTCAGGGACAATTCAGTGCTAGCTTACCCATGTAGTGATCTGGGGGTAATTACAGTAGCTACCTAGCGACATCAGGCATAGTTAAATGACAACCAAAAGAACATTGTAATGCTAATCAAGGAATCACAGGACTCTTCTCTCCATCTACCTCCATCTCCATCCACTCTGACCGGATTAAGGCGGTGTCTTGAATAAAATGTGTTCACCCCATTATCTTGCCCTCATGGAGGGATTAGCTGACATGCTAGGCTATTAGCAGACGAGAGCTGTGACCCAGCGCTGGTAGCAGAGCTCCTGTCCTGCAGAACTGGATAAATTCCATTAGATCCATCCCTCTCACCAAGGGGAATCCATAAGGATTGATTAAACACATCCCTAACACAGAGAGCGATCAGCGGTGCTTATGCTATTAGGATTGATCTGGCGGGGCGGGGCAAAGTGATGAAGCATAAGCCTTAATTGAATTGATTAAAGCAAGCGCCAGTTACAGTATAAGCCAGCAGCCTGAGAGGGATGTGGGGAGGTCCCTGTGTCTGGAATTGACTGATGTCTGAACACTGATATCTGATGGTTCTTGTGGAGAGTATTGACTTCTCAATGTACAGAAAAAAATATGTGGATCAATATATTCTACTATCTCCATTCAAAAGCCTGTGAATATCGTGTTCTTATCTTCTGCAAGAAGAAGAAGATCTGGTACCCTATCATAAGTTCTCACAATTGGCCCACCCGTGTGTGTGGTCTGTCTTCCTAGGGGCGGCAGCCTCCATAGCGGTTGGCCATATGGCCCTGGACTGGTCCGTATGGGGGGAGCTGGTCCTGGGCGTGTTCACAGCTCTTATTGCTGGGGCTCTCTACCTGATGGACCTGACCAACAGTATCTGGGTCTGCTACTGCTGCTTTGCACTCTTCAAGTCCGTCTATATGCTGCTCATCACTGTGTGCACGTAAGAGAACATCCATTCTTGAACCTGCAACCGGCTGATTGCATAAGCAAGTTAGCGATCAGTCAAATGGACAGATCAGTAAACATAAATCAATAAAACAACTGGCCAACCAACAAGCCAGTCGGTGTATCTGACCCAACAACTTAACAACAAACCCAACCAATCGATCAATCTGGTCAATAAGTTAAAGTTGCGTTGTACCCATTTGTTTATTATCACGGGACACGTTAAAAGTCACATACAGTACAGTACAAATGCAAAGATGATTAGCGTCTGACTCGTTCACATGGACCTCAGGTTTCAGATCGCCCGGAGCCTGAGCAGAGAGCGCTACGCACTGGTGTTTGGGCTCAACAGCTTTGTGGGCATGATACTACAGAGTCTCCTCACCGCCATCGTGATCCAAACCAACAGTCTGCAGCTCACCATCACTTCACAGGTGAGGCTTGTCTCACAGATGCTGAATAAACACCCGTGTGATACAATCTTATGACAAGGAGACACAGATGTTATCTAAAGCCACTTCACTACAGAAAGCTACTTCACGGACACAATCACGTTATCACTCATCGATTAGAGATCAGCTGCTGATTTGCTTGGCTTCCCTTTTCTTGGCAGTTTTTCATCTATGCCTCCTACTTCCTGGCCATCTCTTTGCTGTTCCTGGTGAAGGGAGTGTGCACCATGCTCCAAGGGAGACGCCGAACAAGAGTGGAACCCAGTCCAGGCGACAGCCAATCAGAGACAGGGACTGAGGTGACAGAGGTCGGACATGCATGATCATTCATTAACCAGAAGGGCGGTGGGGTGTGGTCTGTAAATACCTCGTAGTCAAAGCAGGATGTGTGTGTTAAAGGTCAAACTGATTGTGCAAACGTTATTGTGCAAACATGTATTCATCCACGGTTTATTCGACAATAAATGTGACTGTATATCACTAAAACGTCAGGAGATGGCATTTAAGTCCTCAACAGGATACGTGACTCAGCTACAGTGATGATTCAGGCCTGGAATAATCACTGTACATACTGTACAGGACTGTACATACTGTAGGTTCTACTTGTCTGAGTGCAGCATCTACATCTGATCACTAGAGGGCAGTACAACCACACAATCACTGCAGATGATTCAGACGCCATCTTCCTCTCTGGCTTCCCACACCAACCCAACACTGTGCCTTACAAAATGTGGGTGGAGTGGTAATGTGATAGTGATTTATCATGGATGATTTACAAGATATGCTCAGGGTAGAATACTGAATAGTCAGGAGAATATATGAACTAGAGGTCTCAACCTGTGGTTTCATATTCCGTGACTCAACTGCAGAGTGTGAGTTGGTAGCCAAGTTCTTTTTACAGGTTAAGACGTTTAAATAATGATATTCTGAGTCATATTACATAAGATAATGAAGTAATAATAATAATTATTATTATTATTATAATTATTATTACTATTATTATTATTATTATTATTATTGTTCTTGTTGTTGTTATGATTATTATTGTTATTATTATTATTTTTCATTTCATTTATAAAGCACTTTGTTGTGACACAAGATGAGTTTAAATGTAAACTGTACTGAATGTCTGGAAAAGAAAACAATTTCAATCAACTAATTTATATCAAATTTAATCAAACTATGTATATTATGCTCCTGACAGATTTCAATCCCTGTGTTTAACATGGTTAACATACATATATAAAACAACCGAGGAAGAACAGCCCATTTCCCCAAGACAGGATCAAGTGTTGTGATCTGAGACCCAGCAGGTGGTCTGACTCTGTCCTGCATGATGCGTCCCTACTTATCTACAGGGTTAAAACACACATTCAGTCACTCAATCACAGCAACCCACTAACCCCAACCTACCGGCCCCATCCTTTAATAGATAGAGGGAATAATGAATATGCAATTGCTCATGAATAATAAAGCACTAATAAAGCATTATAGATGTATGCATGGTCATGTCAGATCTATACTTTATTAATGTGCAGTAATAAGGAAGCTGAAGGAAGCCTGGTTGTAGCAGCTAACAAAAGGAGTGCTGGTCATGCAAGCCCTTGCTCTGATATATGAATATCTGTAAGTTTAATTCAAGGCGTCTTGTGATTTAAGACTATTGTTTAGCTACATAGTATGTTCATTTTGATCCACTCCCAGTCCAAGGGCCAGACAGCGGCTGACGGGGACTCTGTCCCTTATCAGCTGATCACCTTGCAAACACCAACTGCACTCATCATAATCCACTCTCCAGCCATGATGTCATCACATGGTCACTTCCTCTTCCTTTTACTTTCTGGTAAGTTTGATAGTTTCCTTGTAGAGCATTTGTCCAGTAGCTCTTCCTATCACATGAGTAAGGATTCATACCAAATGTAATTCTTAAAATAATTTAAGAAAAACAACAGTATGGATACTCTTCCCTCAACTACTTTGTAACTTGTTGTAACTCTTGAAATTGAAAATAAATAGCATATCACTATAGAGAACACGGTATCTTGCTTCCATGTCATATCTGTCCCAGCTAAGGAAAGGCATCTGGTCATTTGTGTACACCACATGAACTGGAATAAAACAATAATTCATATCTCTTCCTCTCCTGGAAACACAGGAATACTCCCTGTCTGTAAAATGAATATTTGGGAGGTCAGACAAGCCCATATTAGGGGATTCTTCTGGGGGAACAGAGCCTTCAGAAGGGGGAAGCTCCTCCTGTCTGATTGATCTGTGCGTGGGCACACAGACTCGTATTTTACACCCATCACTGAGAACCTCACTGTGACGCATGAGGGGTCTTCCGTCGCGTCCCTGCATATGTTTGTGACATTACACACCAAGGACCATAGCGATTAGCATGGACGGCCATTAATCAAGCCCCCTTCAGTCTAGATGCAGTCGTGATATATCACAGCCTTCTGTGTCTGGTGGGACCTAATGGCAGGGTGCAAATTCTCACATATCACAGGACACAATGGAGAACAAAGACCACCTAGTGACACAGTCACGGTCTGTTATCAAGCTAATAGCAGAGAGAAGAGAGTCGTGACAAGAGTTTGCGATGCATTTAATACTATCTGTGCTTGGATAAGTAAGTTAAGTAAAATCAGCAGAGTAAAAACTCTCTTTCCCCCCACCTCTCTTTGTGAGAGGGGGAATGTGTGTGTTTGTACAGTGATGAGTCACTGCCTCCTGAAAAGCACCTCTATGTAGGCCTACTCATGTTCCTTGTTTTGAAGAGGGACACCATCAATCTTTGTTGCCAACAAAACGTGGTATAAACAAAGGCCTGTCAAGCTGCCGGTGTAGCAGAAATAAGAGGACGAAGGAGACAGCATTTACATCTGGAGATATTCACCTTTATATCTAGGAGTCATATAGTAGGAACCCTATTGTTATTGTTGGTATTTTCTTCTTCCACTATTATTCTTTTCATTGACTTGGTCAAAAAAAACTCAAAAAGTCAAAAAATGCTCAAAATGTACATGTTGAAACTAGAGGCCATAAGTCATTAAAATGGGATTGTTCCCCCATTGAAAATAAGAATGTGTTGGGGGCAGATAATCTAAAAGTGGTCTTTCCCAGCTCAGTGCAAGTTCTAGGGACCTGTAGTCTTTGGAACGAGTGTGATGGGATCCGACCGACCAGTTCAGTAGTGTGGAGAGGTATTGTGGGAGTTCACCAATAATAGCCTTGCATATGAATAGATGCCAGTGCAAGTTACGTCTCTCCATCAGGGAGGGCCACCCAACCTTATTGTATAGGACACAACGGGGGTGCCATAGCTATCCCCAGTAATGAACCTGATGGCAGAGTGGTATACAGCATCTAGAGGTTTAAGGACAGAAGGAGTAGCATGTCTATAGATTACATCTCCATAGTCTAAGACAGAAATTAACACTGCTTCTATAACCCTTTTTCTACTAATCATAGGGAAATTAGCTCTGTTCCTATACAAAAATCTAATTTTCTGCCAACAGTGTCATCTGCGTAGAGATGAGCCTGACAACTACCCAGGGATGATACAATATTGTTGATATATATGGTGAATAAGACAGGACCCAGGATAGACCCCTGTGGGACTCCTTTAGTGAATAAGACAGGACCCAAGATAGACCCCTGTGGGACTCCTTTAGTGAATAAGACAGGACCCAGGATAGACCCCTGTGGGACTCCTTTAGTGAATAAGACAGGACCCAGGATAGACCCCTGTGGGACTCCTTTAGTGAATAAGACAGGACCCAGGATAGACCCCTGTGGGACTCCTTTAGTGAATAAGACAGGACCCAGGATAGACCCCTGTGGGACTCCTTTAGTGATGGGCAAAAAATCTGACTGCACATTACCTGTTCTCACACTTTGGAATCTCTTTGATAAGTAACTTTGAAACCAACTGTGGGTCATTGCATATATGTATACTTAGTCTTTCCTCATGAGGAACGAATTTGCCTCAAGAACCCATAGTCTATGCCTGATGGATTTGGCCATAGCTTGAAAATTTGGCAAAACCTATAAAAAGTAACTTCTCATAAACTGTAATTCCGATTGGTCTGAAATGTCACATGTACGTGTATGGTGCAGGTCTCCATACAGGTTGCTAACAGCTAAGAGATTAAGATGGTAGATAACTTGGCATTTTTGTATTTTTTATGTGTATGTTCATAATAACTCAAAACGTTTTTAGAGTGTGGCAGCTAATTCTTTGAAAATATGAGTTTTAAGAGCTCATACACATATTACCACACACACACACACACACACACACACACACACACACTATGACTCTAAAAAGTAACTCAATTCATTTTTCTCCTGAAACTGAAGTAAAGGAACAACAGTAGAACCTGGAAGTCCATCCATCTTCTTTCATCGTATAGACTCAACAGTCAAGTGGAGTGTAGCATTCAACAGGACAAACAAATATTGCTGTGGTGTGATCATCATGTCTCTTCATTTGTTCCTTTACTTCAGTTTCAGGAGAAAAATGAATTTAGTTACTTGTTAGTGTCATAGTGTGTGTGATGTATTTTATGAGATCATGGCTGTGGAGCTTCTTGTTGTCATAGCAACGATCATGGGAAGGAGGTGACAGGCAAGGTCACTCCTCATCCAATAGCTCCTCCTCAGAGGAAAAGACCGTGTGGTGGCCCATTGCTTTTGGCCCTTGAGAACGTTGGTTCAGTTGCATTTTCTTCAGCATCCTGGTGGTTACGATCCCTCAGTGGATCATCTTCTTGGTCTGGAACACCCCGGCAATGGCTTGGACCCACAAAGTCCTCTCAGCTACTCTGACAGTCATCTGCGTGGTGAGTAGAACCTGGTACTGGCCCGAGCCATCTGGGCGAGTTCCAGCTCCTCCGTCTGTGGTCGCGGATCAGGACCCAATCCCCAGGCTTAAGATGATGGAATCTCTCTCTCATCTCAGGAATGGTTATCATCACTTCTGTTGAAAATATCTTTAGACCAGCGTCAAGTGGACGTGGACGTGGACCTTTGCAATCCCCTCTTCTTGAGGACAGAGAGTGTTGGGCACGCTTCAGACATGATGGTCCTTTGGGTTTGACAACAGCTGGGTTAATATCTTTCAATCTAGCCTATGTTATACTTATCTCTTGCCCACAGTGAGTCGGGCAGCGTGGAGTCGAGGCGTTTGGCCATGCATCCCTCGAACCACAGGTGTCACCCATCTGTATGGGAAGCAGGTTACCCCTGTTGTTGGAGAGTCACCTGGTGTGAATATCCAATTCTGGGAACAGCCTCCATCTCCCGTCCCGTGGCTGTCTCCTCTCTGTTAACAAACTCAGAAATAACAAGTGAAATATGCGGAACAGCTTGTTTTATCATACAGCTGTCTGTGTGCCCATCAGACGCACAGACAGAGCTGCACGGTCAGAGTTTACAGACAATTTCAGTTTCTCATCACCCTTGTGGTTAAAACCAGGTTCTTAGAAATCATGTGCCAGAGGCACATAAACATAACAAAAATAAATAATTGAAAACAGCTTTGATAAATTGGAGTGATGTCTGATTCTTTTTTTTTCCAAGAATATGTCCAACTCGTTTAAAACCTTTATAACCGTGATGTTGTGTGGTGGTGTTACCTGTTGAGGCTGGATGATATTAACACCGTTGGAGTCGCAACACCTCTGAAAAACTAGTTTGCAAAGCAGATCTGATAAATAATCAGCAGGCGGGGATGTGAATTGTGATGCCGGAGGAGCAGGGGATGTGGCCTGGAACACGGCGGTTGGGTGTAGGGCAGCAGCTGGTTGTACCTGAGGTGTTGGAGCAGGAGGGGGGGGGGGGCAGAGCAGGGGCTGGATGAGGGGCGGCGGCCTGCTGAATAGGGCCCGGAGCGGGGGCTGGTTGAGCCTGGGGGCCTTGAGCACAACTATGGTATTAATGAAATGGGGGTTTTAAATCCAGGGATACTGTGATGGCAGATCCTGCACGATCTTCCATACTTGATTGAATCTATTTCTAGAGTCATATAATCCTCAGGATCTTCGTAAGCTATGTCTCCAGTTTTCAGTTTCAATGTCCAACTGGAATGACTGTGAGACGAGTTTCATGTCCTGTCATGTCACTTGAACAACATGATGAGTCTACCTTGTTCATCTCTGTGGTGCCTGTAAAAAAAAAAATCCATTACCTCAAGGGTCTTTTTATTCACCACAGTGACACAGTAGAACACACGTGAGTGGCGAACACAGCCCACAACACACACATCCTTTTCTAGGTGTCGCCAGTGGAAATTGTTCCCTGCATTTATCCCATCTAAGCCGTCCTCCTCCAGGGGCAGCCAAGAGCTGTGGGCAGCCATTGTCCAAGTGCTCAGTCCAAGTCCTGGGGTCTCATTTATAAAGCTTGCGTACGCACAAAATAATGCATACGCCAATCCTGAGCAAACTTCGGGATTTATAAAAAACAAACTTGACGGGAGAATGGCGGAGAATGTGCTCTCCTCCAAGCACACTCTGACCCATGTGTACGCACATTTCTGGCGAAATGAGAAACTGCGATCCTAATGGCAGAAAGATGAAACCCGAGAAACGCTTTGAAATTGACACCATTTGAACAATAAATATATCTGATATTGCAAAATAACCCCTCAACTATGTTGCACAGTCCAACCGGGGATCATAATCAACTGGATTGATTATGATCAATCCAAGCCCTCGCTCTATGTAAGCACAACTAGTGATTCATAAAGACAGATTGATGAAAACAATCAACCCGACATAGTAAGTAAGTAAGTAAGTAAGTAAGTAAGTTTTATTTATACAGCGCCTTTCACAGCACGAATGCACAAAGCGCTTTACAATACAAATAACACATAAAAAGGGAAGAAAGAGCGACATACAAAATGCAATACATACAAAATACAAGGCAATTACGACATACAAAATACATTACAAGGCAGTTATAAAATACCAGGGGAGGGGAGGGGGGAGGGAATTACCATACAGGCAGCCAGCCTCGACAAGCAGCCATACAATCGGCGCGGCCAATAACCTGACAGCACTGTACTGTAATGTGAAAGCCGGAAGAGAGGGGCATACAGGGTGAGAGAAAGGGATAAAGAGACCGGAAGACAAGAGGTCGTCATCTACAGTAGTTTATCCTCACATCAAGTCCAGAAAAGTGCTTAAAAAGTAAGATGACACATTCTGTTGGCAGGCAGGTTTTTCAGGCCGATGAGTCATCTCTAGCAGGGAGAGAGAACTCTATGAAAGGCAGCGAGATGCAGACGCATTAGCTAGCACTCCAACATCCGCCCCATAAAGGGAGCACGTCCTTGGTCAACTGTGTGGGTGGACATCTCCTAACACTTTTTCTTTATGGAATCCTGCACCACTTTGAAAAGGGTTTGATTTGCGTGCAGCTTGATTCTCTGCTCACCACAAAACGGTGTTTGCTTCCTTCTGGCGTTGGCTGGCTGATGTAGAGGGCTGGGCAGAGAGACATTAGTCATGGCAGGAACTAATGACACAATATCCTACTGATGGAGACAGCTTTATAGAAATTATATATTCTGTGTGCCATGTGCAACTGGGCCTCACAATCTTGGCCACTATTCTGTTGTACCTCTGCTGCTCAGAAAACAGAAGTGTATCCACACCACAATATGAAATGAGACTACCGTCTGCCTTCAACCACCAAAGTTGTGTCAGAGACAATGTTTTATGCAGGCTAATGTTGTGTTTATCTCCCAACACCTTCCCAGACCTGAGACCTCATATCCATCTGTCTCTTCCTGTCGAGTAACTTTAAAATCACGTTAGCATAGTGTGTGGGTTTGTTATGATTCAGGTAGTCTTGCAACACTAATTTGAGCCGACTAGTCGCTAGAACTCCGGTGATAATGGCCGCTAACTGCAATACTGATGTTGCAGTTCTAAAAAATAAACAAAAGGATTTCTTTTAATCCACTTTAGATTGTATTTTTTGTATAACTCACTGACTGTTCTTGATTATGTGAGCATTGGTTTGTCCTTGTGTACTGCTAAACTACTCTATCTATCAAGTAAGTTCTGTAGGCTGATGGTGGAGCTGATGTTCCTCTCTGTTAAGTCTGGTCTCTCTGTTCCTCACGCTGCCCTCATTCTAAATCCTCCCCTCCTCTGCAGAGGGAGGAACTGCTGAGTCAGGAGAAAGCTGGATGAAAGGAAGGATTTGCTCCGTCTTATTCAATCAGCTTAACAGTGGCTATGCATTCTTTATAGATGCCTGATCATTAAACACTGCTTCAACACGGCCCTGGAATACAAACCCTATCTCTCACTGTTCTGCCCACTGTAGACATACATCTTAGCAACATCACAACAACCACGCTGGAGGAGCTTGGGTTATCGTTAGGGATTTGCACGAACAACGCTCTTCCCCCCTCTCTCTGTTTCCACCGACTTTCCCTCTCCCCGTCCCCGTTCCTCTCTCCCCCCCACGTTTTCACACCGATGCCGCGTGGCTCCCACTCTCTGGCAACAGAAACGGCAGATAATCTCCACACCAGAACGGTGCATACAGTAGCATCAGACACACACATTTCTGGATAAACGGAGCCTCCTACCTCTGAAAGGCTGTTGGGGAAAGAGGGTGTCCACCTGCGCTCACAAATACCAGGCTTAAGGTAAAAGGTCCATATTCATCTTGCTATATAGGCTCAGTCTGTCATATAAATCCGCTCCAAAGATTTGAGCATGTGTCTCAGTTGTTGGTGATGTTATGAATTGACTGTCATTTTTAGTCTCGTCCAGTCTGAAAATCTCACCAGAATAGATGGTTGAATTCTCAAGACGATAAACAGATTTGTATTGTTCATGATGAATACAAAACATTAATTATGATTCAATTGTTTACTTCGGATGTACATTTCTCAAGAAAACTAACTCGTTTGGTATTTATATTGTAGTAATTATATTGATAATTACATTTGTGTGCATGAATGTACAGTACAGTATGCATTCCATACATAATGTAGAAGTGGAAATCAATGTGGCCAACACCCACCAGTAAATGTCAGCACCCACATGTACCATGTACTATAGAACCAACTCTTCAGTAGAGTTGTAACTGCATCGTAACCAGCCAAGTGCTGATAGTGGTGGTGCCGCCTGGGGTCAGTTGTATCAGACACAATACTGCAGCAATACGGTCGCAAAACCAAAAAGTCTAGTGACTGAGCACTAAAGCTTTCAACAAAATGAGTTCTCAGGCTTACAATGTCTAGGCAGTGGGCCACAATGACTAAATCCCCCAAATAAATATATTACATAAAAGGCTATTGGCAGGATTAAAGATGATATTCCTTGAACAATAGATTTCAAAGAAGTCAAAACCGTCCTAATAAGCATCATGATGTGCACTGTGTAGAGTGGGACCAAAGCTTACATACAACAGCTCTCCAATAAGAACAGTATGAACACAACTGTTCATATCGCTGGTTTCAATGCCAACCTTAGAAATTATGGTTCTAAAAATAAATTTAAATTTGATTATAATTATATCTAATTATAAAATGTGAACTGCGCTGCACAATGTTTTTCCAACTGATATCACTTCAGAGTGCCCCTCATAAGGTAACATATTGTACATTTGCTTTAAATAGAAACAGTGGACAGTTATGCACGTCTGGCATGGCTCTGGAAAACACTCTGACAGGAATTGTGAGAAGTCCAGCTGAGCAGGTTAACTGTTTGCCATTGGTCGTTTTGTTTGTTTGTTTGTTTCTGACAATGGCTGGCAGAATTGACACACTTTCTGGTCTCTTTGAGGTGCTTCTAGGGATGCACCAGAAAGGCATTGTGGGAGCAGGTGTCTGTGGATTACAGCCTCAGGTTCCTCCCAGTCCCAACCCAAACAACACCATACGTGGCCTAGAGTGAACTCAGGCTGTGCATGGAGAGAGCTGAAAGCTGTCTGAGTCATGTTGGGGTCGCCTGAATGTGAAAGGCACAAGGAACATTAGACAGACTGACGGGCGTTCAGGGAAGGGCGGACCCCGCCAGCAGCCCATCAGAGCTGGAGGAGCAGAGGCCGGAGAGGCCAGAAATAGACCGAACACACAGGGCTGTCCTTCCCTCCCACTCTCCCTGCTCCTGCTGGAGTCAGAACATCAGATGGCCTGACCCCCGTCTGTGGATGGAGGGCTTCTGCAGGCAGCCACACATCTTTCAGACAGGGACTCAAGTCACAGTACTGTACGCTTGGTCTGAAGAGGAAGCAGTGGGGGAGCCTCACATGGCTTGACACTGCATCAACAAATACCCCATGTGCTAATGCCATGTGATACACTGTGCAGAGATATCTGAGGTCAACACATGAATTAGTCTGACTAACTGGACGGAGGGAGGTTTTGGGGAAGTCATGGCATTTGTTTATTACTGCCCAATCAGTGGCGACGGATCTGAATCCCGGTCCAAACTGTTCAATCCAGACAAGAAACAACAACAACCTAGCAACCGATGCAAGTAATACAGCGTACACCCCCTCCCCCCCATCGTCTCCGAACGGTAATGAGTTCAGCCAGACCTTTATGCAGCACTGGCACAGCATAAATGAGTTGTGGAGATAGGTCTGGCTATGCAAGACTATACTGCACATGAGTTGACTGGTATGCCAGGCCAAGCCTTTTCATTCCACAAAAAACAAACCAATGTAGTATTGAGAGAGTACTCCCCCTTCAAGTATATTTTTACAGCGGAAAACTAAAAATGAATAAATACTGCAATGTAACAAAGCAACATCAAAGAAACGGTTTCTAGCATGCAGTATTAGGGTAGTATTAGTATCTCTTAGCATACCAAGCATGGATCTTTGCTTTTCTGAGACACCGAAATTCCGGTGGCTTTTTGTTTTGCCCCTCTAACAATGTCTACCCTGCTGTATGACTGTCTTCCTCCTGGCTACATGGATTATGTCAGGGAAGTTTATAAATAGCTAAGCACATGTTTAAACCTCCACGTAGGTGGAGGATTCAGCCTGCAGCAACTCGAGGATCGAAAAATAGAGAAGAGCTCTCAAACACACAGACCCCAGACTGCAAACTGGAGCGTAGTGTGTGGCCATCAAAGGTCTCTTTAGAAGTATCTAAAAATACCAGTCTGTCTGTGGTGTGTTGTTGTTATTTCTGTGAACATACACACACACACACACGCGTGCACACACACTCCACTGACCATCATAACAACCTGTTCTGTCGAGATGGAATCTATAAGGAGAACTCTTAAGAGGCTGATGGTAGTGCATGATGGAGAAGGCTATTAATTCCTGCAAAGAGCTCTCAGTAGAAAGTGAATGGTACATTACGTGCAACGTTCCTAATTACAGTGGAGAAGCCAAAACGATCCACCATGACGCTCAAATAGCTAGAAAGTTAGAGAGAAGGCAATATCATAGATGAATGGAAGAATGGATGGATGGCTCGATGGATGAATGAATGGATAGCGACTGTAAGCTCAGTATCCAGACTAGTTCTGTCCTGGTGGCTGATGGGTATTCATGATGACCTCTGCAGACGGAGCTGCACATTCTCTCTTGTCTAAAAATGTTGAACAACCACTCTTGCTTACCCTTAAAGTCGCACTGAAACGGACGTTTGAGATCATCTAACTTCCATAGTTTGACGTATTTCCGACGCAAACGAGCTATGAGGGCGGGACATATGTTTAGAGGAATTTGATTGGAAAATTGACAAGTGGACGGGTTTTAAGAACTTTAGACAGATTCGATAGAAGGATAGCGTTGATTGACGGGTGGATGACGTGAGATTATTGGCCTAAAATCTAAGGTAGCCTACCTGTTGTCGTCATTGCACTTGACCTACCGTTTTCCAGGAAGTAAGAAATTATATACTTTGATATAAGATTACAACAAAAGTAGAATTTTGTAATTTTTTTGGCATACATCGTTGAATAGGTGAACACTATGACTAATTATGTGAACCAAAATGGGACAGAATGCTTTTTTAATTTCAGTGCGACTTTAACTATCGTTGCCGTTTTAACCCGCAACTCCTGGCCAGACTGGTCCACATGTAGTACGCATTAGTAGTACTGTATTGTATTACGCAAGTATTACTGACTTATCAGGGGGAAATAACCTTCTCAATATTCCCTCTCAATTTCCCTTCAGGACCAGCACCATGAAAACCAGACTCGGCTGCTTGTTCAATAAATCCGACTCCTACAGCGACTTCAGCGAGTTCCTGCCCCCTGCCGAAGCCAGGGGTATCAAGTGAGTGGACGACCGCGCATTCCAGTCACACAGCGATGTGCCATAACCAACCCTTTAACCATCATTTTACCTTGTTACGTATGAAATGAACTATTCAGCCATTTGAGGAAATGCTGTCTATGTTGCTGCTGCTTCAGCTTTTGTTGCTGCATTCAGTCGGGCAGAGGTGCTGACGGGGTGGGGGGGGGGGGGGGGTGACGGAGTGGGGGGCGGTGGGGGTGACAGGGCGGGGTGGTGACGGGGTGGGGGGCGGGGGGGTGACGGGGTGGGGGGGGTGACGTGGTGGGGGGGTGGGGGTTGTAGTAATGGTAGGTACAGGAAAGGGATGCTGTGAGCTCACTGAGATTACAACACTCAGATGACATCTTCACTCTCAGCATGGTACAGTTTTGAAAATGCTTTACTAAGCTGTTTATTCTCTTAAAAGGCCTTTGTACACCTTAATAGATAGCAAATTAAAATGGCTTGTGAACAGTTACAGTATAAATGATTCGTGAGTGAAGTAGATATACAGTACACAGAACTATGGTATGTGGTTGATGTAGGAATTAAACCCACAGCTGAGCCTTGTCTACCAGAAGGACATTCCCTATCAACCTTGTACGTATGTGTATATTTATGAATCATTTACTGATCATTTATAATTGTTTACAATCACTGGCTGTTATTCCATTACCAACAAATGATTCATATAAAGTATAACCACTGTTTCTATCTTTCTTTGTATCAGGCTGTCAACAGATGAAGTCGTCCGGTGGTCAGATTCCTTTGATGTCCTTCTGTCACACAAATGTAAGTTATGGTTTTGCTAAAGGGCCAGAATCATGGTCTCTACTTCAGGCTCCCTACAAGCCTCTATCCAGACCCTACAAGCCTCTATCCAGACCCTACAAGCCTCTATCCAGACCCTACAAGCCTCTATCCAGACCCTACAAGCCTCTATCCTCTATCCAGACCCTACAAGCCTCTATCCAGACCCTACAAGCCTCTATCAGACCCTACAAGCCTCTATCCAGACCCTACATGCCTCTATCCAGACCCTACAAGCCTCTAACCAGACCCTACACGCCTCTATCCAGACCCTACAAGCCTCTATCCAGACCCTACACGCCTCTATCCAGACCCTACAAGCCTCTATCCAGACCCTACAAGCCTCTATCCAGACCCTACAAGCCTCTATCCAGACCCTACAAGCCTCTATCCTCTATCCAGACCCTACAAGCCTCTATCCAGACCCTACAAGCCTCTAACCAGACCCTACAAGCCTCTATCCAGACCCTACAAGCCTCTATCCAGACCCTACAAGCCTCTATCCAGACCCTACAAGCCTCTATCCAGACCCTACAAGCCCTACAAGCCTCTATCCAGGCCCTACAAGCCTCTATCCAGACCCTACAAGCCTCTATCCAGACCCTACAAGCCTCTATCCAGACCCTACAAGCCTCTATCCTCTATCCAGACCCTACAAGCCTCTATCCAGGCCCTACAAGCCTCTATCCAGACCCTACAAGCCTCTATCCAGACCCTGCATACTGCCAGTATCTTACCTCCCAGTAAACCAGCAAGGACTCCATAATAACTAATGTAATAAATGTATCAGACTTATCTCTCTCAGAGAGATCTCTTATCAGACTTATCTCTCTCAGAGAGATCTCTTATCAGACTTGTTCACAATGCGTCACACAGTTGGCAGTGACTTTCCCTTTGGACACGCACATAATTCACACGCACACGCACACACACACACACACACACACACACACACACACACACACACACACACATACACACACACACCACAGATTGTGTGAGGCATCATTGGGAACAGCTTGTCAGTGTTGCTTTTTCCATAACTCACACCAAAGGACTCGAAGAACAGGCCACAAATAGCCTTGATATCTTGGCCCTGGACAGGAGGTGCTCCTCTGACTGACATGACTGAAGTTATTTTACCTCAGGCAGCGTTACTCCATAATGACAAACAGGTTTGTAGAAATGTTTGCAAATTAAAAAAAAATAAAAAATAAAAATGAAATATCATATTTACATAAGTACAGTACTGTATTCAGACCCATTAGTCAATACTTTGTTGAGGCACCTTTGGTAACGAATACAGCCTCAAGTCGTCTTGGGTATGATGCTACAAACTTGCACACCTGTATTTGGGGAATTTCTCCAATTCTTCTCGGCAGATCCTCTCAACCTCTGTCAGGTTGGATGAGAAGCTGCACAGCTATTGCACAGATATTTCCAGAAATGTTTGATCAGGTTCAAGTCCGGGCTCTGGCTGGGCCACTCAAGGACATTCACAGACTTCAATCAATCAATCAAAGCTTTATTTATATAGCGCATTTCATACCCAGAGGCAACACAATGCGCTTTACAGAGAACAAGGGAGGTGGGCAGACATCCCACCCCTACATATTCCAGAGGGAAGCAAAAAAACAGTAATCACCCGGGGGCCAGATAAGTGAGCTGCAAAAATTCTTCCCTGACCCCTCTCAACAAGGCGATCGAGCAAGCTCCAGGAGTATGTTTGTCTACCGGCTAAGAACATTTATAGAGCAATAAATAACATTAAATTACATTTTCAGAGTAAGAGAGGCTAATAACATCATAGGAGAGACATGGCAAACATTGGTGTATGTCTGTGTGTGCATAAATGTGCCTGGGCCCAGATAGAGGCAGGGGTTGGGGTAGGGTGGAGGTAGGAAAAGGATACGGACCCGGGTTAGGGTGAGGGGAAGGGGATCTGAGCCCAGGACTGGTGTCTGTCAGTGTGTGTGTGAGTGTGCCTGGGTCCAGGTAGAGGCAGGGGTCAGGGGTAGGGTGGGGGTAGGAAGAGAATACGGACCCGGGTTAGGGTGAGGGGAAGGGGGTACTGGACCCAGGCCTAAGGCCGGAAGTGGACTGTTGTATGTCTGTGTGTGCGTGTGTGTGTGTTAACTAATTTGCTACGACATCTGCAGCAGACACAGGGGTATCTATCGGACTCAGGGAGGTCTACTGGTGACAGTGGGGCATCCACTGGACCTGGTTAGAAGATAGGAGGGAGAGAGAGAGGCACTAGGGAGAGGGGAGGCAGAACAGGGTTAGTAGCACACGGAGCCATATATAGAGCAATACATTACGTCAAACTACATTTTCAGAGAAAGAAAGGCTAAGAGCATCAGGTGTGGCAAACACTAATGTGTGTCTGTGTGTGTGTGCGTGCCTTGTCTTGTCTTGACTTGTCCTGAAGCACTCCTATTAGCTGTGTGCTTAGGGTCGTTTTCCTGTTGGAAGGTGAACTTCCTCCCCAGTCTGAGGTCCTGAGTGCTCTGGAGCAGGTTTTCATCAAGGATCTCTCTGTACTTTGCTATGTTCATCTTTCCCTTGATCCTGACTAGTCTCCCAATTCATGCCGCTGAAAAACATCCCTACAGCATGATTCTGCCACCACCATGCTTCCCTGTAGGGATGGTATTGAACCGTGCCTGGTTTCCACAAACATAGCACTAGCATTCAGGTCAAGGAGTTTAATCTTGGTTTCATCAGACCAGAGCATCTTGTTTCTCATGGCCTGAGAGTCTGAGTGGAACTGTAGCTCTGTCAGAGTGACTTTCAGGTTCTTGGTCACCTCCCTGACCACGGCCCTTCTCCTGCGATTGCTCGATTTGTCTGGGCGGCCGGCTCTAGAAGTCAGCTCCAAACTTCTTCTATTTAAGAATGATGGATGCCACTGTTTTTGGGGACCCTCAATCAGTGACTGCTGGTTCATTATGGTGATATAGGCAACACACCACCAAAGGGAAAAGAGTGAAGGGATTTTTTTTCGATCCCATTCTATCGGTGTTCCGGTAGTACTGTACTGTAGTTTGTCCTGCTTCTGAATATCATTGTCCAATCAGCATCAAGTCGTGTTCTGTGGAGTACCACCCCTTTTGGGCGATTTCAGTCTGTTTGAAAATTGTCCAGATTGTTTTGATAGACTTATACGTAAAATCTTAGTTTTTCGAACTGGCCTTGTAATGCAATCTCCATGGGTTCCGGAGTTGCAGTATTTAACTTCTGCGCAATGAGCCCATTACAAACTAACTACGAGCTAGCAATGAGGGAAAATTCTGTCTGCCAAGTTCAATTCAGTCAGCTTCAATCTCATGGTTTGGGTACCCATAAGGCCATAGGAGAATGCCCCGTGTTGCTGACTGCATCTCAGCACGTGCACACGCTTTGAACCAGGTGTGGCCACACCTCCAATGCTCTGGTGTCGACCCGAGACCAAATTATAAACATTATGGTAAATGGAATGCACTTATATAGCGCTTTTCCACCTTAGCGGCACTCAAAGCGCTTTACAATGGCCCCTCATTCACCCATTCACACACACATTCACACACCAATGGCGGGAGCTGCCATGCAAGGTGCTAACCTGCTCATTGGGAGCAATTTGGGGTTATGTGTCTTGCTCAAGGACACTTCGACATGTGGACAGTCGGAGCTGGGATTCGAACCACTGACCCTTCGATCACTGAACGACCCGCTCTACCAACTGAGCTACAGCCGCCCCATATTATTATTATAATTGCTGTAACAGTGCCGAACAACAATCCACAAAGACAGGGTGTTAACAGAGGAGCTCATTCACTTATCCCTCTTGGTTTATCATATCATAGCCATATTAGAATATTTAAATGTTTAAAATCTTATAAAAATCTTATACACTACAACTTTAAACTTGACCCAAATGAAAAGCCCAAACCATCATGATAACAATGAGTAACATTAACACACAAGCTCTGCCAGTAATGTGGTTATTTTGAGAAGGTTTTCTATTCTATAATAACCAAGTGCTAGTTCCAGACACATAATAGACTTCTCGCCTGCCACAGGGAGGTCATCATGTCTGGGACTGTTCCCAGAAGGACACATCCTTAGGCACATGCAGTCAACCTGTGTTTCCTCTTTCTATTGCCCACACATAAGGAGATGAACAAACACACACACACGCACACACACACACACACACACACACACACATACACACACACACACAAACAAACATAATTCAATCATTGCATAATAGATATCAGTGGGACAGAGACAGTACTGTATGTTCCCATGATACAAAAAGGGGACAAAGTGACACTATTTTCACCTTCAGATTGTCTTCTTATTGGATTTCAAAGGAGGAACACTATTATCACATTTACCCTCCCGTACAGCACTGCTCCATTTGAGACCCAGCAAATGATGTTTGGTGGCTCTGAGCTACAGTAGCTGGCCTGTCTGTGCTGCGGGTTACGGTTTAATCGCTAGAAGGCACAGGGGCAGACATTTATAAATGTTCCATTTCAATTCCTACTACTTGTCAGCAATATGGGCAAATTGAAAATCAATGCAGTATGTTTTCTCACTCTTTAGGTGTACCTGAACTTTAGCAGAGATCAATGTAAAGCAGAGGGTGTAGAGGCCTCGCCTCTGAGATCTGCCTCTGACTGCTGACCAATCCAATAGCCCTCAGGCAGAGTAGCTGTGAGGGCCATGTTGATGATAGGCTCTGATGGATTGGGCGAATGTAAAGCAAACACAGGCCAAAGAGAGGAGTGGAGGAAGGAGACAGCATGACATGGGCAATTGAATAACATGACCTCCCCCCATGTTGTCATCAATGTTGGGCAAATTGGTCACTTATCTTGACTAATGAAGACAGAGGGCTCATTGCTGGGGTCTGTGGGTGATTTGTTTATGTTCCAATCGCAGACCGTTTCCTGTTTCTGAGAACAAGGGGAGACCTTCATCTGACACAAATATCAATGTGGTTCATGTGAACTTGCTGTTTTTTGTCTGAAAACCCTGTTAACCCCTGAGAGAGCAGCTCTTGGGTGCTCAGAAATAGGTGCTGTTGGGCGATAGAGATCTTTCTTGTTCCTTCAACTTTCCATCGCTGTTATCTCCTCTAACTGCCAGCTTTATGTCTGTTTTTTAGATGGCCTTGCGGCCTTCCGGGCTTTTCTCAAAACCGAGTTCAGCGATGAGAACATTGAATTCTGGATGGCCTGTGAAGATTATAAAAAGATCAAGAACCCAACTAAACTGGCGTCCAAAGCCAACAAGATTTACAAGGAGTTCATTGATGTCAAGGCACCCAGAGAGGTGTGTTTGAAGTGACTTGCAATATCAATTAAAACTGAAAACATACAAATTCATTAATGATTGAAAACATAAATTTCCCCAAAACACAGTACTTTCCAATCTATGGTAATTGATGTGTGTCAGATTCGTGTTTTGAAATATACTCTACAATACCTAACAACCTAGACTCACTAAGGTGCATCAAATATCTCCTTTGTGCTTGCAGGTAAACATTGACTTTCGAACCCGGGAGATGACGAGGCAGAGTCTGAGCGATCCCATGCCCTCCAGTTTGAACGACGCCCAGACCAAAGTCTACAGCCTGATGGAGAAAGACTCATACCCGCGCTTTCTCAGGTCCAAGATGTACCAGGACATACTCAGCAAGACACACACATACTGCCAGCGGAGATCTTTGTGATATGAGGGATGGACACCTGCTCAGTCAAATTTTAATACTCTGGCCTCACCCTTAGGTGTCACAGATCTGATGAGATTTTAGCAGTGAGGCAGTTTGCTAGGCAGTTTTAATTGCCTACCAAAGAGCTTACACCTACTTTACACAATCCTCTCAGATCACATGGGTAGGGGCAAGAGGGTGCAATTTGATTTGGTAGTCATTTAACCTCTGCATGTGAAGAGTCGATTAATTCCCTTTGAATCATTATTTTAGGGGGTGTTTAGACATACTGTTACAGGGTAGTTTTTGTATTTACAAACTGAACTGTCATTCCTGTTAAGACTGTGTCAAGCTTGTTGGCACTTAGAAAACAAAATACCACACAACCTTGTGCTGTGTTGACTTATACAGGTTATTTCGAATGATGCTGTTCATCACCAAACTTTTATGTTTAAAGTAGAGCACTTGTGGAAATCAGAAATGTCCTGCATGTCACATGGCATATAAAGATTTTTAGATGATGAGATATTTTGCAAATATGCTGTACATATTACAAAGAGTATTAATACAAGTAGACAAATAGAAATAGAAATAATATAAAACAAATAAAAGCATAAACAACATAAATGTATGAGCACATAGAAAGGTTTGTGTGGCTTTTAAATATTACTGTGAAACTCGTGTGAATGATGAAATATAACTGGCAAGACCCATTGGATAACAAAGTACTGAATTACTGATTTGCTGTGGTAACCTAAATGTAATTGTCTTGGAGATTTTTGAATAATAAAGATACATTTAAAAGAATGTTTCTGCCCTCAGATTTCATCCTGAAAGGAAATCCAAATGGTGGGGATATACAATAGTAGTTACTCAGATCATCCTTGTTGGGTTTTTATTCATTGGTTCTGGCCCAAAGCAGAAATGTACCATATGGAGTTAGCGCTAGAGATCACTTTACTTCCCCGCCTTCCTTGTTTTTGAGTCTGTGAGTCGCTTAGGTAATGAGATGCAGGGTTAAAGGAGAATGCTCTTTTTCGACAACCTGGACCTTATTTACGGCATATTATAAGACGTTTGACTCACCAAGATAACTTTGGTGTAATTCGGAGGCCTGTAGAAGAAATGTAAAATCCAGCGCGAGCCAGTATATCCATGTAATGGCGGCGGACGGGGCATCATGAATGCAACTTCTAAAGAATGTATTTTCTGCCGTGAAACGGTTGTTTTCATCAATCTATTTTTATGAATCGCTAGTTGTGCTTCCATAGAGTGAGGGCTTGTTGTGGTTTTCACATGATTCTGTAACATGATCTTTAGAAACGTCTTTAGAAACGGAATAAAGCTTCCCCACTTGCTCCAGCACGCATGTGCACAGCGCGCAGACTGGCTATTCTCCGTCAGTAGGCTACGCTACGATCGGCTTGTTGGTGCCTGGAATATTGTGTGCAATATGGCTGAATATTTATCAGATTTTGAGGATATAGAAGATGACTTGGAATATGATGGAAGCCGATCGTATCGTAGAGAATGTGAGCCGCGAATGTAGCCTACAGACGGATGTCAGCCTCTTACCCATCCCAACACGACTTGATCTTATTATGTCCCTCTCTACTTCCACTGCTCGTATTCAAATGACGTATGATTGGTCTAGAGCCATAGATCACTCTATGTTGGTTGGAGCTGTGCTGCTGCATTTCAGTGCGGAATTTGACTTGATTGACCACTCTCTCTTTTTTTTAGGATATTTTTAGAGCATTTTTGCTTTATTGAGATAGGGCAGTGTAGGTGACAGACAGGAAAGGTGGGAGAGAGAGGGGGGAAGACATGCAGCGAAGGGCGTGGGCCGGATTCGAACCCACGCCGCTGCAGAAAGGACTAGCCTTTATATGCTAAGCGCCCCAGCCCATTGAGCTACCGGGGTCTGTCCTGTGAGCGGCTAAAGATTCCCCAGGCAGAGCTGGTTGATGCTGCTAGGGAAAGGGATGTCTGGGGCCCCCTGCTGGAGCTGCTGCCTCCGCTACCAGACCCCGGATACGCGGATGAAGATGGAAGGACAAAAACAATGTAATGAAAATGACAATGTAAAAAAAAATCTCTCTCTCTCTCTCTCTCTCTCTCTCTATATATATATATATATATAGGTTATACAATAAAATGGTATTATAATGTACTGTTCATCGTGGTGATAATATTGCATTAGATTAACAGATGCTACTGGCCCTAGTGGTGCACAATAACATTGCTATCAACTGCACCATTGTTAGTCTATTGTTAACACTTGTTAACACTTCAGACTTATATTGTTGTGCTTTTATGGTTGCATCGCATTCGAAGCATCTGCAATGAACATGTCTATGTGTAGACGGGCTCAAGTTGAATATACTTTTACTGAGACACCAAGCAAAATATACTATATACAATAAGACAAGTGTAAGGCACCTACGAACTAACGTACAAAGGTCGATCTAAAGACCCCCTCCCCCCCTTTGGTGTTGCTGGGTGGGGGACAATAACAAGAGAAATGGATATCTTTGGGTAGCAGATGTTGTGTGACCTGTGTGATTGTTGTTGGGCGCGTGACGGCCAGTCACCTCTATCCCTAGTCACAACAGCATCACCCAGGGCAGGCGACCATGTTTGTTATTCATTCCGCGGCTGTAGAGATAGTGAGAATGTGCAGAGGGAGAGGGAGAGAGAGAGAGAGAGAGAGAGAGAGAGAGAGAGAGAGAGAGAGAGAATGTATCTGTAATCCCTAATCAGTAAAGCAGAACACGTGTTGTTGTCCCAAACACAGTTTACATTCAAAATCGGAGTGGCTGCAGACCACAATGTCCCAGGGAGAGAGTAGCTGCGGTCACTGACTGAGGTCAACAGTATGCATCTTCCTCGAGAGGCGCCTTGTTTTCCTCATGCCCAGTTCTTCCTCGAGAGGCGCCTTGTTTTCCTCATGCCCAGTTCTTCCTCGAGAGGCGCCTTGTTTTCCTCATGCCCAGTTCTTCCTCGAGAGGCGCCTTGTTTTCCTCATGCCCAGTTCCATCCCATTGTGTGTCATCAGTTGTCCCCAATCAAGTCATGACCCTCGTCCCTCTTTGCACTCTGCATTTTGTTTCTTTGTTTGGCTGTTATACCTAGTTTGCTCAATATGTTCTAGGAGCTTGTTGCTTGTGCTTTATTATGTGATATTACAGTACATATACTAAAATGGATTACTTGGATAGTTACTGTAACATAGTGGCCTACTACATACTATAGGTAACATGTCTGTAACTACAGTATTTATCTAATCTATTTTTGATAGTTGCGTTTCTTAATGTAGTATTTATTCCATGCTTAGTGCTCTGGATAATATTCCGATAGCTAATACAATTAAATATTTTCCAGGAGCTTGATCGTCTCGTTGACAGAGGTCAGGAAATCATTTTTACAGTTCACCTATATTGTCTCAAATGGGTCAACTGTTGTTGTTTTTTTGCTTACCTCTGAAAAATTAGGGGAAGGGTCAGAGGTCGGATTAGAGGTAGGATCAATTGCTGGATTCTGTGGGCTGAGATGAATAATAATAATAATAATAATAATAATAATATAATCTTTATTTATAGAGCACATTTCAGACACAATGTGCCTCCAACAACGTCTCTGTTATGTCCCCCTATGGAGGACAAGGGGCCGATAACAATAGCGGGTGCCAACACAAAACAAACTACACAATAAGAAAACCCAAAACGGGGTATCTTTATCTTTTCCATAGAAAGGTACTTAAGTAGAAAATAATAACTAACAATAACCAATACAACAACCATACAACAAAGGACAAACAGGGTACAGTTGTAAACGAAAACTCAAAGGGAGAGGAGAAGGACTGTGCGAGGGGTATACCTAAAACAAAATGGGCCCTGAGCTTCATTATACACTAACTAACTAGCATTAGAGCACTATAGAACTTGAAGAGTAGAAGCAATATAGAACTACTCCTTAACCCTCAACATTAACCTAACTGCTAACAGAAAGGTGTAACTCCACTAGCCCTGACCTAGTGTGTATAACAAAGGGTTACCTACGTGATGAGGTGTATACCCATGGGTTTATTATCTAGCCCTTAGCCTCAGTGACTGCTGGAAACGGACAACAAGGTAACAACTAACAAAAACCCACACCAAACTCTAGTTTCACAGTACAGACCAAAATAGGCCCACAGACAAACATAGCAACCAGTGGCGTGTGGGGGTTCTTGGCACCCGGTATGCCAGAGCCAGCGAAGCACGCGCAAATCTTTTGCATGCCCTAATGGGAGGTTTCTTGGCATATAGGAGCAATTGCCACTCAAAGCAACCCTCTCCTCATTTGCACATAGAACAACACCGAATATATACGTGGCAGGTCTTCCTCTGATTGGACACAGACGCAAGCGATGATTAGTTGATTTACTGGATACAACGAGCACAATGACGAACACCTGGGGAAGAAAGACAAGAACAGGAGTGAGAACAGAACAGAAACATAGGAGGCCGTAAGTTTGCTTAATGTTCCTGACCATTAGATCACCCAATAGAGTGGGATATGCTCCCAACTGAATGGGAATAGAGTGGGATATGCTCCCAACTGAATGGGAATAGAGTGGGATATGCTCCCAACTGAATGGGAATAGAGTGGGATATGCTCCCAACTGAATGGGAATAGAGTGGGATATGCTCCCAACTGAATGGAAATAGTTATAGTCGTTATATTCCGCAACACAAATCAGATTACTCTTATTTAGGTAGTGTGATCCTGTTGGATAGATAAGGGAGAACAAATGTACATGATGACGACAGGCATCATGGGGTGGGGGACGACAGGTTCACCTGTGTTTTATAGCCAGTTAACTTCTATTGTTTGTAGCATACTCACATCACGTTCTTGCCATGTTTATGAGGTACAGTAAATAGCACACGTGTTATAAGCGTGTTATTTCCCCACTCAGGCATGAAAGATCAACACTATTTTCGGTACAGGGTTAATCAGTGACTTCTCCAGTCAGTGTCAGTGCTCATCCACTGTAAATGAGAGGCCACCCCAAAGCCCACTTAACACTGTGCAGCATGCAGTCAACACCAAATGCCGATCAATGAATCGACCCCTTTTCAAGCTCAAGCTGCAAACAAGGTTTTACTGCGGGATAATAAAACCAAACAGTTTGACATCTGACAAGTGTCATTTACTTATGCGCAAGTGAACCCATTAACAGTTTGAATGGAGTGTAATGGCCCGAGGGAGCAGTTGTTGGAGTACCTGACCCTGGGAAACTCAGCATAGTGAGTCCTGTTTAACCAGACACAACCTAGAGAGCATCTGCTGACTCATTCTGGCCCACCCTCCCTCCTCACACAGATGAGGCACATGAGGCTCCCTGACCCCCAGATGCACAATCACAAAAAGAACAAAGAACAAAATGTAATGACGTGTGTTATAGTGATTTTATAACGGTTAGGGGGGTTTTAGGCACTCCGCTTCGCATCGTGCCTAACAACGCCCCCTAGCTGTTATAAAATCACTATAACACACGGCCTCTCGTGGTTTATTGCTTAAATATGTCACTAAAGTAGCCATGTAGATTCACAATAAACGGTCAGCTTTTAATTATATGCCACAACTTTTTCGGAGTTTATTGTCTGGCAGTGACCTGAACATTTGTGAATCGTTTCACTTTATATGAATATGATATGAACTGATATGTACTGGGTCCAGGCTACAAGGCTAATGGCACTCATGACCCCTTCCAGGACAAGCCAGGACCCAACGTGATGGTATCTTCCTCAATTCCTGTCTTGATAGGTAATAGAAAATCAATGGTGAATCTGCTAAGTAACAGGAAACACTCAACCGGCTCTACAAATGTATCAAATTTAGTATCTATTCCTCGTCAGCCACAAACTATCACAAAGAAATGTGCAGATAATACCCTCAGCACACTAAACTTAGCTTTATTAAATGTCAGATCTTTAACAGGAAAGACATTTTTAATCAATGATTTTATCACCAACCACAATCTTGATCTTATGTTTTTAACTGAAACTTGGCTAGACCACGGTAACAGTGCAGCTGTTCTTATTGAGTCAACTCCTCCCAACTTCAGCTTTATGAGCGAGGCTAGAGTGCATAAGAAAGGAGGTGGAGTAGCCATCTTGTTTAATGACTCCCTCCAATGTAAGCAGATGTGTTATGGACATTTTGGTTCCTTTGAATATGTGGCTCTTCAGTTGAATTCCTCTTCCCGAGCGTTATTTCTAAACATCTACAGGCCACCCAAATACTGTCCAAACTTCTTTGATGACTTTGCTGAACTGTTGTCTACTGTCTGCATTGACTTTGACTGTGTGGTTATTGTTGGTGATTTTAACATCCATGTTGACAACCCTCAGGGCAGAGGGACAAAAGAGCTAGGTTGTGTCCTTGATAACTATGGACTGACTCAGCATGTGACGGAGCCCACACACAACAAGGGGCACACTCTGGACTTAATCATCACCAAAGGTCTGAATATTTCTAAGGTTCAGGTGTCTGATGTTGCGCTCTCTGATCATTCCTGTGTTTTCTTTGAGAGTACTATCTCCATGCACACAAATTCTCAATCAGAGGTTATCTCAAAACGGCACATCACTGAAAACACCAGTGAGATATTTACTCAGGCTTTCTCGTCCACACCTGCCCTCTATATGGCCTCAGTCAACGAGCTTGTAGATAATTTCAATGTTAAAATTACAAATATTATTGATGCCGTTGCGCCCACTAAGGTGAAGGTGGTCTCTGGTAAGAGAAGATCTCCATGGAGAAACGCCATGCTGGTCAGAATAGAAAAGAGAGAGTGTCGAAAATCTGAACGCAGATGGCGAAAAACAAATCTCCATGTTCATTATGACATCTATAAAGACAGACTTCGCATTTATAATATGGAGCTGAGAAATGCACGACAGACCTTCTTTTCTGACATCATCACCAAAAACCATAACAATGCGCGTGCTTTGTTTGCCACTGTTGATAGGCTGACAAACCCTCCTGTGTCAGTAGCCTCTGAACTTCTATCCACCAGGGCCTGCAATGAATTTGCCTCATTCTTCACTGACAAAATTCAGAAAATTAGACAAGCAGTTAGTGCCTCCATTCCAGGTACAGGACATGTGTCGTCACACTGTCCACTTAAAATCAATAATTGTACCATGACACAATTTAATCCGATCAACCATAAAACCCTGGGGGACACTATACAACATCTGAAATCCTCCACCTGTTGCCTTGATGTTCTACCTACAGACTTCTTCAAAACTGTATCCAACTGCATGGCCTCTGATTTACTACAAATTGTAAACACATCTCTTCTTTCAGGTGTGTTCCCACATACCCTGAAAACTGCAGTCATCAAGCCACTCTTAAAAAAGAATAATCTAGACAGCTCACAAATGAACAATTATAGGCCCATATCAAACCTCCCATTTCTAAGCAAAATAATTGAAAAGGTTGTTTTCCAACAACTGAATAACTTCCTGGCACTAAGTAATGGCTTTGATGTCTTCCAGTCAGGATTTCGACCACATCACAGCACCGAGACTGCTCTAATTAAGGTATTTAATGACATCCATTTAAACACAGATAATGGCAAAATCTCAGTCTTAGTATTACTGGATCTCAGCGCTGCGTTCGACACGGTAGACCACAACATACTACTAGGCCGACTGGAAAATTGGTTGGGAATTTCTGGTACAGTGTTAGATTGGTTTGAATCCTACTTAAAGGACAGGGATTATTTTGTGTCTATAGGCAATTACAAATCTGAGCTGACAAAAATGACCTGTGGAGTTCCCCAAGGCTCCATCCTGGGGCCTCTTCTATTCAACATTTACATGCTCCCACTAACTCAAATTATGGAAAACAACAAAATATGTTACCATAGCTATGCAGATGACACACAAATTTATATCACTATATCACCAGGAGACTATAATCCCATACAAGCGCTGAGTAAGTGCATTCAACAAATCAATGATTGGATGTGCCAGAACTTTCTCCAACTAAACAAAAATAAAACTGAAGTAATTGTCTTTGGAGCCAAAGAAGAACGATTAAAAGTCAGTGCTCAACTTCAATCAGTAATGCTAAAAACCACAAACGAAGCCAGAAATCTTGGTGTAGTCATGGACTCAGACCTGAATTTCAACAGCCACATTAAATCAATTACAAAGTCAGCCTACTATCACCTGAAGAATATATCAAGGATCAAAGGATTTATGTCCCAGAAGGATTTGGAAAAACTTGTCCATGCGTTTATCTTCAGTAGACTCGACTACTGTAACGGCATGTATACAGGTCTCTCTAAAAAATCGATCAGACAGCTGCAGCTGATTCAGAACGCTGCTGCTCGAGTCCTCACTAAGACTAAGAAAGTGGAGCATATCACACCAGTACTAAGGTCTTTACACTGGCTTCCTGTCTGTCAAAGAATTGACTTTAAAATACTGCTGTTGGTTTATAAAGCACTGAATGGTCTAGGGCCAAAATATATTTCTGATCTGCTCATATGCTATGAACCATCCAGACCCCTCAGGTCATCTGGCACAGGTCTGCTTTCTGTCCCCAGAGTTAAAACAAAACATGGAGAAGCAGCATTCAGTTTTTATGCTCCACATATCTGGAACAAACTTCCAGAAAACTGCAGGTCTGCTGCAACTCTTGGTTCTTTTAAAACAAGCCTTAAGACTTTTCTTTTTGCCACTGCTTTCTAAGAGGAGCTATGTTTATCAGTATACTGCACTGTAACTTTTATTCCTGTATTCTATTTGTCCTGCTTTTTGTTTAAATGTCTATAATGACTTGCTTTGTGTTAGACATCCTGGTTAGACGTCCTGGTTAGACGTCCTGGTTAGACGTCCTGGTTAGACTTCCTGGTTAGACTTCCTGGTTGGACTTCCTGGTTAGACGTCCTGGTTAGACGTCCTGGTTAGACGTCCTGGTTAGACTTCCTGGTTAGACTTCCTGGTTGGACTTCCTGGTTAGACGTCCTGGTTAGACGTCCTGGTTAGACGTCCTGGTTAGACTTCCTGGTTAGACTTCCTGGTTGGACTTCCTGGTTAGACTTCCTGGTTAGACTTCCTGGTTAGACGTCCTGGTTAGACGTCCTGGTTAGACGTCCTGGTTAGACTTCCTGGTTAGGCTTCCTGGTTAGACTTCCTGGTTAGACTTCCTGGTTAGACTTCCTGGTTAGACTTCCTGGTTAGACATCCTGGTTAGACTTCCTGGTTAGACTTCCTGGTTAGACATCCTGGTTAGACTTCCTGGTTAGACTTCCTGGTTAGACTTCCTGGTTAGACTTCCTGGTTAGACTTCCTGGTTAGACATCCTGGTTAGACTTCCTGGTTAGACATCCTGGTTAGACTTCCTGGTTAGACTTCCTGGTTAGACTTCCTGGTTAGACGTGCACTCAGTCAGTCAGTTTACTTGAAGTTGAGAGACTAGAGGGCAACCGGGGAAACTAGCAATGAATGAGTCCGTCACGTGTGTGTTAGTGATCAGTTAGTGAACAGTCACAGCTGGAGTCACAGTATTTGCAGTGGGCTGTTAATGTCTTACCGTTACTAAAAAAGGGACGATTTGCTTTTCTTTCTTTTCTAAACAAATGTCCTCTTATTCTATTCTATCCTGAGAATGACTATTTTTACTTCATGTTGACTCTTCTGATCTGAGCATATTTTTGGATTCTTTCCCTTCTTTGAAGTACCTGATTGTAGAAACTGTTTTAATGCTTTTAATTTGTCCTGCCTTTTGTTTTAAATGTCTATAATGTCTTGCTTTTTGTTTTAATGCTTTTAATGTCTCATGTAAAGCACCTTGAATTGCCCTGTGGCTGAAATGTGCTATATAAATAAACTTGCCTTGCCTTGCCTTGCCTTGCCTTTATGGTCCGCCTGTTAGTGACCTGCAAATTCGTGAGGTGCTCCTCTAGTGGTTGTGCGGCGTACTGCACATGCACTTGAATAAGCATGCAGAGTCAGAGAGTAATTATGCAAGGCTTACTTTTTGTGTAATTAACCATCTTTTTAAAATCGCATATTATTTGACTGTGCTCAACCCGGATTCCGGGTTGAGAACTTTTCGGTCTGCCTGTTAGTGGTCTGCAAATTCGTGAAGCGTTCCTCTAGTGGTGTGCATGCACCTGAATAAGTGTTGATGAGTGTCCTGATTTTCAGGCTTTCTGTCCACGGCGGGCAGCCAAAATGAATAAATAAATAAATCGGAATACAGAAATAAACATTTAAAATCTAGCCTTGATAAGTCTGTTCTGTTGAAAGGTTTATTTTTATTGACAAACCTCACCGAGACCTCTAGAATTCCACATGCTATTCATTTTTGTCCATTTCTCTCCTTATTTCCAGTAAAGTTCCATTACATGGAACTTTACCGGAAATATACACAACTTTTCCCTTCTGTACTTTTTGGGAACCCAACTGCCCTTGAGCTGCTGAATCACCTCTAGGAGGCTTTCAAAACAACAAACAAAAAACGAGGCAATGATGGGAAACTTCCCTAGGCTCTTCCTGTGGCATTGAACTGAGGGGACCTGTTTTCCTATAAACACACACACACACACAGACATAAACACACACACTGACACACACACACACATTTTCACGTTGCAGATTTCAGGATTACACTATTCCCAGAGTAACCATGCTTTCTAAGGTGTTCTAGCTTTGGGAGATTCTAGTCTATGGGTGAATTTTTAATAATTCATTCATTGAGAAAAACTCAAACATGTGATGATGGAGAGTATACTAGTGCCAGCTGAGGTAAAGTAGCTCATAAGAGTGAATGGGGGACCTCTGGAGATAAGCACTGGAGTACTGGAGATAATTACTAGAAGCACAATGATTGGTTAACATAAATACAGGTCATTGAGGAGAAGAAGCCAGCTTGATCCCATGAGGTAATGAGAGCTAGGAGGAACCCTACACTGGGCAGTGGGCACCAAGACCCCGTTTGAGGTGAATGTCCTAGCCTGCTCAGTCTTCCCTTCCCCTCAGGGAGCTATAACTAAAACATCTCCTCAGATGAGCTACCTAGCAAAGACAGAACCTATTATCCCATAAACAGACGTGTCACACATCTCTCACAGCTGGGTCCAAATGCACCTGACTTCTAAAGCCTGCTCACTGCAAGGCAAGGCTGAGCATCCATGCCAGTGGGTAATCCAAGTTAAGAGGGTTTCTTAGTCCACGTCCAGCAAGACACCGCAGGGAGGTGAAGGTAAGAAGAGGTAGTAGCGTGTCCTAATCTGTCTATCTATCAATGTGTCACGAAGGGGAGAGGCAGCGCGCCGAGTCTGAGATGTCGCCTGTGCTAAACCTTTGAAGTTCCCATCAGAAACGTGAATGTCAGTTCAGGATGTGTGGGCTTTCAGGGTGCTAAATTGGAATTTCAATATTAGATATCCTTGTGTCTGCCTTTCATTATTAGATATCCTCATATTTGCCTTTCAGTGTTAGGTATCCTCATATCTGTCTTAAAGAATACAAGGACACATGGACAATGAGTTGGGTAGTATAGGATTTGGTTTGATCTGAGAACCAGAATGGCTGTATTCATGCAATTCATCCATGGAAGCAAGGTGCTGATGATATGTGTGAAGATGCACAATAACTAGGATGGGCAGCGCCAGGAGACCAGGCTAAGAGAGTTTGTTCTCCAAGGAAAATACATTGATTTCCAACGTATCAAAGACAAAGTGCATTGTAATTGGCACTAGCAGAATGCTTGCCAGCGACTCCTGTTTAAATCTATCCGTCTCGGGAATCCTAATACAGTAAGTCAGAAAAATTAAATGATTTGGTGTCATAATTAACGATCACTTGGCATGTTCAGACCATATTGATTCTATTGTTGTAAAAATGGAGCAGGGTATTGCTATGATGAGAAAATGCTCTCTCTATGTAACACAATCAATCAGGAAACAGGTGGCACAGCCACAGTCAACATACAGGTCAGCACGGCCATCTTGAACTTCCAAAGCCAAAAACAAATCAATGTAAAAACAGTCATTTACATGTATAGAGTCTCCAGTCAGTGGAACTCATTACCTACACCTTAAACAAATCAGAGGCAAATACCTATTCAGAAATCGTTATGGAGAGAGACCACAGGAATGATGCCAGGGCCACCTGCTCCTCTATGTTTTGTTGTGCTTCAACTCAATCGTTTTTTTGGTTTTGATAACCTCTTCATGCAGTGTTGAGATTACTGAATTTATATTTTTATATTACTGAAACATACTTTTAACTACATGCATTTGATTTACTGTGTAGTTTCTGATATTTGTGTGTCTGTTCCAAGGTTATAATAGTTTTGCTTTTTTCATTAGTTTTAATCTTTATATCGTTTTAACTTTTTGTTTTCAATTTCAGTTTAGTTTTGATTAGTTTTAAAGCAGGTTTGCTAGTTTAGTTTATTTTTTTATTTTTTGAAAATGCTTAGTTTTTGTTTAGTTTTTATTAGTTTCAGTATTAGTTTTAGTTTTTTTCTTCTGCGCTAGCCTGGTGAGACCATCCTGATCTCGTGAGCTCACGTTGTTTCACTCCGTGTAAAACAAACCATCTGGCGCACGTCAGGTTACTTCTGTGCAGGGACACAGCTAAATAAAATGGAGGATAGATTTCATATCCACCCAAAATACTAGGCTTATGTATGAAATGAAAAAGACTAAAACTAAGGACATTTTCTCTATAATTTTGTTATTTTAGTTAGTCTAGTTTTTATTTTTATTTCAGTTAACTAAAATATTTTTTCACACCTAGTTTTCGTTTTTTAGTTAGTTTTCGTTAACTATAATAACCTTGGTCTGTTCGTATGTCTGCATATAGTCAGTGTTTGTATAATTTGTATGTGGACCCCAGGAAGACTAGCAACCACTGTTGCAGAAACTAATGGCAATCTGAATAAAGAATACAGAAAGACCCTTGAAATACCTAACAACACTGTAATAAGATGTTCTTAGGAAAAATCACACCTTTGCCTTATATGAAAATAAGTGTAACACCTGACAAGTCTGTTAGCAAACAGATGTGAAGGGTATTATCTGTGTTTGATTGGCTTTACGTGGTACAGTAGGTTATCTGCACTTAGTTCCCTAAGCAGACGTAACGGAGGTAAACCTCTGCTACAGTACGCAGCGGTAGCACTGCTTTAAGTTCAAGAGAGGAAAAACACAGAAGGGAGACCTTTTCCTCTCCAACCGCCTACACCTGCAACCAGAGACACCAGAGCCGTTTGAAGGACATTCTCCACGCTTCCGGAGACCACCTTTACCTCACGCGCCTTACACAGCAGAGACATTATTCTCTCTCTTTTTTTTTCTTCCTCCTTCATTTTCTTTCTTATGTAATGCGGATCGAAGGAGGCGCAGACTGGCCGGGGTGGGGACGTCATGGTTATGGATGTGTGTGTCCGGGTGTGTGGGCAGCATCCCCCAGGCCTTCCTGATGGCCAATGTCCTTTTGTTCCCTGGAATTAAAACCTAATCAAATGTTCTCAGGCGACACGCTGGAAGTAACCCGATGGAACATTTGTCCTGTTCTGGACGGTGAGCGGCACACTGGTGCAGGTGGCTTACACTAGTAATCCCAGAAAGCTTCTTAGAAAACATATAGGGCCTAAACTGTACATCTTCTCTTCTTCTTCTTCTTGTTAGGGTGTACAGAACTGTATAGTTTAATGTACAGTCATGAGCTAATGGCTAGTGTTGTGTGATTGTGTTTCTGTTGTACTTTTTTATGTCCACGATGTATCATTTCCTCTCATAACCAGTTCCTCTTCAGGGGAAAAGTAATTTATGAAATATCCTGACTGGATTAAGGGGTTATATCAATAGATGGGTAACTTTCCCATGAAGAACAAGCTTTTAAGTATCCTTCTGGTCAACACTGATTCTCGCTCCTCTGGGACCACCTCTGTCTCTCTGCATCCAATCAAGTGGTAACGCTGGTTAAACATGGCTAGATAAACACACACTTCCTTCCTCCCTTCCTGAATCACAACCTGGGGTTTCTTCATGTGTGAGATCATCTTGGATGACGTTTAATTCTCACAATAGTGAAGGGTGGCGTTATCACAGTGCTCTTCCAGCTTATCGCCAACATGATCATATTCATGAGGCCAAGCTGTCGACATCGGTAGGGGACAAATGACAGGAAGGCACTGACCCAATAAACAGGTGAACACAAAAACACACTCACACATGCACGCATGCACGCATGCGCACGTGCGTATGGTAAGTGGAGAATAACATGTTTTTAGATAGGAGAGTGAAAACAACACCAAGTATCCATGTTGGATCTTAGGTACATTTAATAATAAGAAGGAATATTTTCAGAGGCTTTTAGCATTTTGTTCTCAGTCATTGGCCAGCTCTGGACCCCCCCTCCACCTTCACTCCCACTCCCCTCACCCACATCCATCTCTCCCGGGCTTTTCCTCCCACTCCCACTCCCACTCCCCTCACCCACATCCATCTCTCCCGGGCTTTTACTCCCACTCCCCCTCCCCTCACCCACATCCATCTCTCCCGGGCTTTTCCGCTCTCTCCCTCTCTCTCTGCACCCTCCCTATGTCCCTTTCCCTTTTTATCTCTCATATACAGAGAGAGAGAAGTGTGTGTGAGAGAGAGTGTGTGTGTCTGTGTGTGTGTGTGTGTGTGTGTGTGTGTGTGTGTGTGTGAGAGAGAGAGAGAGAGAGAGAGAGAGAGAGAGAGAGAGAGAGAGAGAGAGTGACTCACATGCACACATACTGTATACTAACACACTCGCCTAGCCTTGTGATTGGCTGTGGAGGCTGATGATGAGTCGCTGGCTGGGCTATATAATCGCACTGCTCTCTCTCTCTGCAGACAACACTGTTGACTTCTGTCTGCCAGCACTGCCAGCAAGGGTCAATAACTAAAGGATATATTGGACCCACTGCTCTCACATCTACAGCCACCATGTGTAGAGCACTAACATCACTACCTACCATCTGCCTGGAAAGGTAAACTCTACTCTTCATATTCAACCATTTGCTTAGTTGCTTAGGCAAATAGATTATATGATCATATTTGAGAAGAGGTTGGATTCTAAATTAGACGTTATTATTATATATTATTACTACTATATTTAGGAAAAAATATAGGAAATTCAAGGACTTGTGCAGGATTTATCTAAACTTGTATGTTTTCCTTTCTACTTAGGGTTAAGGATTTGAAGGCCAGGCTGACCAGCTTTCTGCAAAAACCTGACTGGAGTCATTCCAGCTGCAAAGACGGGAAAAGCAGGTAAGAACAAAGAACATGTACTGACCGATATAGTTGTAACATCACATGGAAATGTACTGTGTTGTGTATTGGGAACTGTTGTACCAGTATGTGTGTTCTAACTATCTGACCTGTCTGTCAACAGCCCAACCCCAGACGAATGCCTCAGATGGAAGGAGTCTTTTGAGAAGCTTCTGTCAAATAAACGTAAGTTCCACACACAAATACACACTTCCACACACAAATACACACTTCCACACACAAATACACACACAGATCACAGCTAAGCCTAAAATAGAGACAGATGTATAGGCATATTTAATAATAATAATAATAATAATAATAATAATAATAATAATAATATGCGCTTTGGGCTATAAGCTGATAGAGACAAATTCACACACACACACACACACACACACACACACACACACACACACACACACACACACACACACACACAAACAAACACAAACTTGTACAAGGAATACTGAACACTATCATTATCACTGCAGTATAATTAATTCCTGAATGCTCTCCTCTCCCTTTCCTTCAGATGGTCTGTGCGCCTTCACAGCGTTCCTGGTGTCTGAGTTCAGTGAGGAGAACATTGCCTTCTACTCTGCCTGTGAGGACTACAGAGGCACCAAGTCTGCCGCCAAGATGGCTGCCAAAGCACAGAGCATCTATGGCGAGTTCATCTGCAGCGATGCACCAAGAGAGGTGAGCGTCCCTTACAGAGCTAACAAAGTTAACTCTCCAATAGCTTTGAACTAAACATCCACCTCGCCCGGTATTTACCACATATAGGCTCCGCCCCTGACTGATGCGCCTCAACTGACCCGCCTTTCTCCCCTCCCAGGTCAACATCGACCACGAGACTCGTGACATCACCGGGGCCAACATGACGGTCCCTTCCGCCTCCTGCTTCGACCTGGCCCAGCACAAGATCTACACGCTGATGGAGAAGGACTGCTACCCTCGCTTCCTCCGTTCGCCTGTCTACAGAGAGCTGACCAGCCAGCCGAGTGCCGGGGGCGCCAGGCAGCCCAGACGGGGGAAGAAGGCGTGAGGGCGCGGACGGCGAAGGGGGGCCGTACAGGCGGGTCACCTAAGAGTTGAGAAGAAGGGAAACGCATGGCGTTGAGCCTCACCTGGGCACCGAGCCTCACGCGGGGGCGTGGCTCACCAGAGAGCTCATCAGGGAGAGGCGCAGGAGAGGCGCGAGGGTCCCAGTTCCTCACATGGAGGAGGACCCACAGCTAATAACCTCTAGGCAGAGAGACAGATGAGGAAAGACAAGATTGTCTCCCCGAGGACTTTCTGAGAACCAGAGGACTCTCTGGAATGGACATTCCTAGAAATGTTAAGGATGGGATACCTGTTCTCCGTTAAAGTGTAGCACGAAGTGAGTTAAGACTGGAGGAGTGAAACCTACTGTATATAAAATGAGCTGGACTGCCATTAAGAAAACTGTGTTGTCCTGTCCCTCAGCTAATGTCTTATTCATTGCCCTCAGGCTTGTTTGGACACGTTTTTGAAATATTATTTAAGGATATTTATTGTTTGTCTTTGGCTGTCTGGAAAAATGCAATATTATACTGTTTGATATTCTTTCCAACATGACAAACTATGATAAGTTATTTGAATAATAAATTATTTCAGAGCTCTTGGAAGATGCATCTGTTTCATTTTCGACCCTTCCACCCATAAAGTGATGTTTCCTCTCTGCTTCATACAGCACACACACACAATGTGACAACTAACACAACTAAGTGTAATTAAAAAATAAATAAGGAAATAAGTGCACATCCAGTTAAACAGAACCAACAAAAAAAATCATGTAACAAAGCTGAAAATATTATACAATGTTTTATGCATTTCCCCACTACCCTAAGTCTATAGCTGCTTTTGTGAAAGCAATGGATTTTGATGAAAGAGAACCTCTAACAAATCTACAATGAGACACATCTGTTGAAATACAGCCGGATGCCCCCGTTACCAAGTAGGGAACTCATTATTTATTAATCGGCATTTCCTGCTACCGGATGATGATGAGGACTAGGATGAGTGTGTTTGCTCATTGTGTGGCATTGATTATTCTCTGCCCGATTTGCAGAAGCAGGAAGTCCATAAATAGCAGGTGTGATTCACTGATCAGGTCTCCAATGAGACTTTGGAATTGTTCTCCACATCACTCAAGCCAATTGTTTCCGTCTGCCAACAATAAATGAGCCCTTGTTGCAGACGAGGCTACTGTGTTGAAATACACGATTCAAATAAAGTTTGATTTGATTAGATTACATTTGATACTGAGTTCAGTAGCTGTTTCCAAGACACGTTCTTGGAAGCAGGAAACAGCAGGCATGTCAGAGCATAATACACGGCCATAAATCCTTGTTAGGCATGTGTGTTTGCAAAGGCAATCGATCTTTGGCATTATCGGATAATAAAGCTGTCTGAATAGCCCGGCGATGATTGGGGCTGAGACAGCCATGCTCACATCAGACCAACAGTATTCTACATTTCAGATTTAGTACTCATGCATCTTTTCATCTTCCATACATGTAAAATCAGTAGTATGACTTCATTTAGATAATGAATGGATAAGATGTATTATTATTAATGTGTTACAAATGTGTCTTATAATCCCATGTGGGATGGGCCAATAGATGGCATGACACTTAAAATAATTAATTAATTAATTAATTCCGTTCATTTGTTCATACCATGTTACTGGTAGACAATGATAATTATCTAATTTCATTAACTATTAAATGATTAATATTGAACAAAGACAGAGGCATATCCTGCAGGCAAGGTCCACGCCGGAGCTGAGGAGCTAGTTTGCGTATGTAGATGTCATCAGTAGCGAGTGCAGGCCGGGTAGCAGGTGCAGCGCGGTGGCGTTCAGACCTGCTGCATGTTCATATCAAACTGAGCTCATCCCCATGGTAACAGGCCCATGTGTGTCTGATGGGATGAGTGATGCTGAAGAAGTCAGTTCTGGGAGCATTTGCTTTTTCCTGAGAATCTTACAGAAAGGACTGTGAACAGGGACATCTACAGTATGGAACAAGAGAAGGTTTGATGACCCTGTAATCCCCATCCATCAGGCTTTTAACAGGGACATCTACAGGATAGAACAAGAGAAGGTTTGATGACCCTTACTGTAATCCCCATCCATCAGGCTTCTAGTGTGGGAGAACACAAATAAAGGAAGCCAAGATCTCTGAATAATCTACGCCTCCACAGCAAAGTGATGGAATGAAACAGGCCGTTACACTTCTGTTCTAAAAAATCGCAATATTGCCCTTGTCATGTTTGTTCGATTTAGAGGGTAAATAATCATATGCTTCAACATGAACATAAAGTGAACATTTAGGTCATGCGTTGCCGATTTCATAGAGCAAAACCCTCTTGATAGGTAACATTTCTTAAGCACTAATACATGCAGTGTAAATACCCAGGCTAAGAAGGAGCAATGAAAAGAGCACACTGACATCAAGTGGATCCAGTCCTGCAGTACAACAGCCACGCTACATCCTGGTCACTGAGGCAGGATAGTCAATAATGCTGAAGTCTGGATGTAGTTCTATAACTAGTGAAACACCAGTGGGCGCTATGGGCCTTTGGTACTGCTAAAAAGGACTGTGGACTGAAGGACTGAAGACTTTTCTTTTTGCCGCTACTTTTTATTAAATCAAATAATTATTTATTCATACACTGTACTGTAACTTGTATTCCTGTATTTTATTTTTCCTGCATTTTGTTTTAAATATTCTGCAAAGTACAAGAGAATGTTAGTAGAATGACTTGAGGGAGGAAGAGAAAGAAGGAAATGTGTGTTGGAAATGGAGAAGTTGTATTTTTGGTGCAAGGTGTGCCCAGTGACACAACAGTAGGCCACTGACAGCTGATGTGGTCCCTTGCTCAGGAAGGATGTTTGAGGCACTGGTGAAAAGCCAGCGAGCAACTATACAAGGACATTGTACGTAAGTGAGTGGAGAGAGAGAAGGTTTCAGTATGTGATAAAGAAAAGAGTGTCCTTTTTTGCATTTCGTTTTATATGACCTTTTATGTGTTGCACTTTGTCTTGATGCTTTTAATGTCTCATGTCTCATATGTCTCATGTCTCATACTTTGAATTGCCTTGTTGCTGAAATGTGCTCTACAAATAAACG
Source organism: Borostomias antarcticus (assembly GCF_949987555.1). NCBI lineage: Eukaryota > Metazoa > Chordata > Actinopteri > Stomiiformes > Stomiidae > Borostomias > Borostomias antarcticus. Next base: position 1,171,260 of record NC_140243.1, read on the forward strand.
TGCCTTGCCTTGCTAAGTGACAACTGGATATCCTTCCACTCTTGTTGGTGCAATTGCGAAAATCACCAAGTTAGTGCCTAATTAACTCATCTTATTTATTTGAATTTTAGATTAGATAAATTATTGACAGGGATTTCAAATTGTTTTAGGGGAGGATTTACTTAGCTTCAGCACACACCCACAGGGACCTCATTGTGAATATGCTGCTTGTCTCCACTACCGTGGCTTATTGTAGTTGGAACCCACTGGTCAGGATGGACCATCCTGGTATGGATCGTATTCGTATTCCACATCGTACATCGTATTCCTCTGTGACACCGTGGGGCGGGGGCACCCACCCCACCCCCCACACCACCCCACCCTGATCACGTCTCTGACACAGAGTGGACCACTCTATATGTAGAATCATCCTTATTGAGTATGCCCCTCCACGTCTGTACCCATAAGTAGGGTTTAATCAAAGAGCTTCCAGGTTTTAACCAGTACATTCTGAGTCAGGGGAATGCTTGACCCAGTTCTACATGAGACCTCTTCATATAATAATATATGTGCACAAAAACAAGGTACTTCTCTGTAATAGGTTTCAAAGAGCACTTGGAGTGTTTCAGGTAGAACAACTGGAGAAGCTGAAACAATTCCACAGATTAAAAGCCAATGGCTGTATTCATGCCACTAGAGGCCAGCCAAACACATTACTCTGTGAGATCCAGGTATTACACAGTAGATTTAGCTTTCCCAGTGTGGGGCTGTTACACAACCAGCATGCAACCTCCCTGGCCAACTCCAAGATCGCACTAGTGGTCACATAAAACTACTGCGATTTTCCATAATGGCTTAGCTTCAGTGTTATGTTTGGGCGGGGGGGTCGGGGGGGGGGGCGCAGAGTGGATCCAGGCCTAAAGCCTACTGTCAACTCTGACTCTAGCAACACATCAGGCTGCTAGAGACTATGACCACATCCTCCCATAACTCCTTCTTACTCTCTCCTTCCAAATAGTTTTTATAATGTTTTAGCAGGATGACATGCAGTTCAGTATGTTACCATAACAAGTTACACAGACAGAGAGAGATGGGGGTCCAGTGGTTTATATGACTGCTAGGAAGGGTGTGGATCATCTTGGAGAGAGTGCAAGAGAGAGAGGGGGAGAAGAACAGAGAGAGAGAGAGCAAGAGAAAGAAAGTAAGAGAGAAAGAGGGAGAGAAAGAGATTAAAGAGAGAGAGCGAGAGATAGTGTCAGAGGGTGATACAACTGCATGTTACACTCCAAGCGTGGGAAATGTCTTGTAGCCTGTCTCTAGAGGAAAGGGAAAACTGATCTATCCACTGACCTTGGTCTCCATAGGGGTTTAGACTCTGTACTCTCTGTGGATCACACAGACAACCGGGGTGGCCTTGTCATAATGACGTATCCCTGTTGCATCACACTCGCCTTATTATTTCACAGTTAAGTTCAGGCCATGACATCTCCGTGGAGGAGGCAGTTATGTCAGCCATGATGGTGATTGATTATTGCTGTGAGTGTCACTTCCTGTTGACTTGTAATGCTTGCAATAAAAGCAACGCAACCGACAACATACTGTAACGAGATCAAAATAGACAGTTTGGTGTTGATGCAATGAATTTCCCTCCCAGATTATAAACAGTGAACATCGCTATGGATAAGAACCTGTAAACCTGTGCTTTATAAATGTTCTTAGCCGGTAGACAAACATACTTTGCTCGATCGCCTTGTTGAGAGGGGTCAGGGAAGATTTTTTACAGCTCACTTATCTGGCCCCCGGGTGATTACTGTTTTTTTGCTTCCCTCTGGAATATGTAGAGAGTGGGTCGTTTGCCCACCTCCCTTGTTCTCTGTAAAGCGCATTGTGTTGCCTCTGGGTATGAAATGCGCTATACAAATAAAGCTTTGATTGATTGATTGATTGATTGTATGTTTTCACCCCGTTCACAGCATCAACGCTCCATTAGTGTGACCCAAGGCTTTGACTCGGAGATCAACCTTCTAGGACCAAGCAGCTTTTGAGCCGAGACGGCTCTTTCATGTTGTCCTCTGAACCCCCTCGCACCCCACCCCCCACACCACCCCACCCCCCACACCACCCCACCACCCAATCACGTCTCTGACACGGAGTGGACCACTCTATATGTAGAATCATTCTAGTGAACATCCTTATTGAATATGCCCCTCCACGTCTGTACCCATAAGTAGGGTTTAATCAAAGAGCTTCCAGGTTTTAACCAGTACATTCTGAGGCAGGGGAATGCTTGACCCAGTTCTACATGAGACCTCTTCATATAATGACATACTTGCACAAAAACAAGGCACTTCTCTGTAATAGGCTTGAAAGAGCACTTGGAGTGTTTCAGGTCGTAGAACCTGAGAAGCCGAAACAATTCCACAGATTAAAGGCCAATGGCTGAATTGCAAATATGGTTGAAAGTAAAAAAGGGGTGATGGTATCAATCAACTGTTTATCTTGCTTAATCTCGCCTGGAGCTATATATACAGTCATCTGTCCAGCGAGAGGCCAGACAAACACATTACTCTGCGAGGTCCCTGTGTTACACAGTGGGTTTGGTTTTCCCAGTGAGGGGCTGTTACACAACCAGTATGCAACCTTCTAGTCCCTGGCCAACCCCAAGATCGCAGGTCACATCAAACTACTGAGATTTTCCATAATGGCTTTGCTTCAGTGTCATGTTTGGTTTGGCTGCTCGTTGTCTCGTTACTTAAAGTCTTAGCTATACAGTCTGATCTGCCTCCATCTCAGATATTAGAAATATACTCTGATAAGCATCCTGATTACCATGTTTCTTGATTATGAAAACTCTGACTGGGTTTTTATGGATGTTTTATATTAAACCGAACACTTTGTTCAAGAAGTTATGTGCAGAGGCTACACTTCAGTATGCTGGATTTCTGTGAATACTGGCAAAACGCCCAATGAATTGATCCATAGACACTTTTATAACTGACATGAATGGTGGAAAATCAAATTTTCTCCCAATGAAGAATCATTTATTTCTATAAGGGAGGAATGCTTATGAATACTGACTTATTTATTTACCTGTTTGTATACAGTACACTTGAAAGCAGCAAGTACACTTGAAAATCCTCTGCAAATAAACCTCTCTAGATAAGCAATTATCAGTGCTGTGGGAAAAACTGTTTAATTTCCTCCTCTCTGCTCTGTGGTATCTGACAGAGAAAAAGAGCAGCCTCACAAGCAGCCAGCCCTAGCCCGTAGCCCTAGCCCTAGCCCGTAGCCCGCAGCCCGCAGCCCTAGCCCTAGCCCGTAGCCCTAGCCCTAGCCCTAGCCCGTAGCCCGTAGCCCGCAGCCCTAGCCCGTAGCCCTAGCCCAAGCCCGTGACTGGAGCTCCCAGTCCAGTGAAGTTAGAGACAAGCAGCCAGCCCTAGCCCGTAGCCCATAGCCCTAGCCCTAGCCCTAGCCCTAGCCCTAGCCCTAGCCCCAGCCCGTGACTGGAGCTCCCAGTCCAGTGAAGTTAGAGACAAGCAGCCAGCCCTAGCCCGTAGCCCATAGCCCTAGCCCTAGCCCTAGCCCTAGCCCTAGCCCTAGCCCTAACCCTAGCCCTAGCCCTAGCCCTAGCCCTAGCCGTAGCCCTAGCCCTAGCCCGTGACTGGAGCTCCCAGTCCAGTGAAGTTAGAGTCAGTTCAGCTGTGGACCATAACATCCTTCACATCCATTTCATTGGTCCTCTTTCGAGTGGCTTTTTGACTGGAACTCTGAGAGACATTGAGCCCACTGCATTCATTAGTCCTAGTATCCGTGCATAGGAAGTGTGGGGAACTATGTACTATACCTACAGTACTATGTACTATACCTACAGTATGCAGTTGAACTATGTACTATACCTACAGTACTATGTACTATACCTACAGTATGCAGTTGAACTATGTACTATACCTACAGTATGCAGTTGTGCTTGTATAGGATTATGAGAACATGATCAGTTGCATGTGGTTACAGGCCAGTGGTATCGTCCTCTCTAACAAGCTAGGGCTAGACGGTTCCTGTGATCATAGATCTGGGTTCAACTCACCTGCTCCAACATGGTTGATCTCAGGGTCAGGTTGGTCCTCTGACCCCCTGCTGCTGCTGCTGCCCTTCAGCCAAGAGGAAGTGGTACTGTGCGTCAGAGGTCCAGTCAGAGAGGTCCAATCAGAGGTCTACTCCGCCCAAGAGTCATAACACAGCCCTGAGATTAACACAGGATCTGCATTCTCTAGTGTTTCTAGAGAGATGTCCGAGCGAGATTATAACGGGCCTTCCTGTTTGGAAAACACATCAGGCAGACTGTTATGTTTTCTCCACTGGAAGAGAGTGATTATGGCAAATACCACCGCTTATTACACTTTAACGCCAAAATAACTACAGAATAATGGATATGAAATGCTGCTCCATATACTCCCATTTATGGAAAACAGTTCTTGTTGAAAGGTGGAGATGGAGCTTGGAGAAATGTTTTTATCGAAAGACGTAAGCACGTCAGGGCACTGAGACCACTGCGTCCACAATGGGGCTCTTTCTAAGGAGTGGACACTAAGGAGATAGACACGTATTGTGTCTGAAACAAACAAACAAACAAACAAACACAAAAGCATCACCAGCAACACAATCATACAACAATATACTGTGCACAGTCACAACTAATAGAATAATAATACAACCAGCTGGGCATGTGGAACAGAATGCAGCATTATCCTATCTAATCAATATGTCAATATGATCATCAGTGTTCAATCAGAAGGTCATGCGTTGTAACGCACGTCTATGGTAACTAATATGGAAACGGATTCACTTAAAGGAGTAGTAAAGGGACAATGCATGTTTAGCCCTGTTTTAAGGTTACTTATGATCATATACAATGGTTCAGATCAAAACATTGACAAAACTAGCACTTTTGAGAAAGTCTAATAATTGCTCTACCACCGTTTACGTCATACAATGGATGTGGGAGGGCACCTTGAAAAATCATTCAAAAACATGCTAAACCCTAAGACAAGAAGGAGAGTTCACAACTGGCATTCTTTGTAAATAGACGGGACGGGACGGCAGAACTGTTTTTTTTCCACTCACGTCAAAATGTTGTCCCCCTACTCTCAGAGGGTAAAATCACCTATGCACATTAGCCTATCGTACTATGGGAGTATTCCTCTGCACGCATTGTATGATGATGAAGAAGAAAAAGAAGAAGAAGAAGATGACAAATTCTTTGCCATACGGCATGTGTCACACATACTTCATTCAACACAAGTGTAGTATAATAGGCGATACAGGAAACACATACATTAGGTTCGCTGATGAAGTGCTTCTCTGCGCTTAACCCAGCTTAGTCCTTCCGCCGAGGGCAGCCGGGGGTCAGACAACAGGCAGCGGGCATGAGGAAGGCCTTTCTGTGTTCCCCAGGGACGGACAGCATTAGCGATCTGTTCTTCTGTGTGTTTCTCATACTGGGTTCTTATGCGGGAGAACAGGGAGAACTCCCCACAGAAAGACCCGGAGACCCTGCTGAGGCCACAGCGCCAAGTACTGCACCACCGTGCCACACCTGAGCGCTGGGGTACCGTGCCACACCTGAGCGCTGGGGTACCATGCCACACCTGAGCGCTGGGGTACCGTGCCACACCTGAGCATTGGGGTACCGTGCCACACCTGAGCGCTGGGGTACCGTGCCACACCTGAGCGCTGGGGTACCGTGCCACACCTGAGCGTTGGGGTACCGTGCCACACCTGAGCGCTGGGGTACCGTGCCACACCTGAGCGCTGGGGTTCAGTGTCTTGCTCAAGGACACTTCGGCACACTGCCAGGAGCTGGGATCGAACCAAGGACCTTCCGATCCACAGCCGGCCGCTCTACCTCCCAACCTTGTAACATGGCTTATAATGCTGAATTCTGAACTTTTCCTTTAAGGTTTGGGTAAAGGGTAGAGGGGAGGGCATTCGCTAGAGCAGGTGTCCCCAACCTTTTTTGCACCGAGGACCGGTTTCATATAGCCAAATTTTCCGAGGCCCGGGGGGTAGCCTAAAACATTTTTTTTTCCCTAGCCTATAACGTTGTAGTGTAGTCGCTTTTTCATAAGCTTAAGTAGGCCTAACAACAGCACACTGATTTAAACACATTACATGCATAATATTTTTGTGTGAACACATATTACCCTTTTATTATTATTATTATTATTATTATAGGCCTAATAATAAGTTTAAGTAGGCCTAACAACACACTGATATAAACGTGGCTAGCTCAAGATCAACTCGGAAGTGCTCCCATTCTTTATTTCGATCTTCTGACCTTTAAAATCACGTTTCATTCATAAAACCATAGACATTTTAAGAATAAAAAACATGTTTTTCCTTCTTTCTTTTTTTTCTAACCATCCCTCCGCGCCTCCCCTGAATTTCTTTGGGGCCCCCCAGGGGAGGCCCGCCTCACAGTTTGGGAATGCCTGCGCTAGAGGGAAGAGTCACTGCTACACACGGACCCACTGCCCATCGTCTCAGAGCACTTCAAGCAGTTAACACACGGCAGTAATCCAGGAAGTTATCTCAAGGGGGGGTGTAATAATAATAATAATAATAATGTAATAAAGATAGAGGGGGGTGGGGGTGTAATAAATAAATACATATTAATAACAATTATAACAATAATAATAATAATAATAACAACAACAACAATAATAATAATAATAACAATAATAACAATAATAATAACACCAATAATAATAGCAAAAATAATAATAATAATATTAATACAACTTTATTTGTATACCATCTTTCATAGAAATAAATGCAGGGCAAAGTGTTTGTAGTAAGAAAGATCAGATAGGTGTGTCCTGTAGGACTGTGCACTGTGGATTGACCTTTTTTTTACATTTAGTTTTATTTGACCTTTTATGTGTTTCTTGAACTTTGTCTTGACGCTTTTAATGTCTCATGTAAAGCACTTTGCATTGCCTTGCAATACAGTTTTCTCATTTGTGTATAGAATGATAATTTGCAAATGCTTCATAGCATTTTGTGCGTGGGGAACTCACATCTGACCCCCCTTATAAATAACAGTGATGACATCATAGCCATGGAGACCGGGAGTTTTGCTGGCAGACTGTCAATGGGTAATTACATGGATAAGCTAAACGAGTGTTTGTGCATGGAGCAAACAAATGGCCCTGCAGCCAATTTCATTTATTTGAACAGCAATCATAATGAGCATCCCTGGCCTAAGCACACATCCACTTTCACAAAACACTTTCACGTTCATTTATTGAAAATTGGCCTTCCAGTAAATTCGGTAATGAAAACAAAAGCCTTTGTGTGTTTGTGTGCTTGTGTTGTCTGTGATCCGCTGTATCTCTGACGCCGCTGGTCTGAGCACACAAACACTCAGCCTGTTGGTGATAGGCTGCCACTAACCTGCGCTTCAGATGTAAAAATCCCTTGAGCCAATGAGAACAACAAAGTCAGTTAGCTTGTCAGAAATCTCGCACCCACGTTCTACACGTTCTATACAAATCCAAACAGTGCATTCTACTCATGCTAGGTCTGTTTCCTGACTGACTAGAGTGGCGAGGCCCTTATCCCCTGCTCCAGCTGCTGGAGCTACTATGGTACGTGGGTGGTGTAGCACAGAGGGAAACATATTGTTCACTATCAAGATAAGCTTTGTTTGGCATCATTTCTGCTTCACTTCGTAACATGCTGGAAATGTTTCCAGACTGTCTCTTCACCTTGTCATTAATAGTTGATGTAGCCTAGCCTATGTGGGATGGAGAGGAATAAAAATAAGCACTGATCCACACTAATAAAGTTAACAAACCCCCACCCCTCTTTTGTCTGGTTCGACATACTGTACGCACGTTCTCCAGAGAAACAATGTTTTTGATTAAATCTCTAAAAGTATTGCTCCCCCAGCGAGATTGTTTCTGACTGTACTGTAACTATTGAACGGCTCCGGGCTACAAATCATATCCCATCACACAAGAAACGTTATTGTTTTGCGATGTTGGATCCCATTCAGAGATGCTCTAGTCCTTAGACATCTGTTTTTTTCTTTCTACCAAGAATGTTCTCCTCCAGTCCACACAGATGGGAGTGTGTCGAATTTGTTGACTGGACAATCGGTGCAATTCGTTCAGTTTGGGTGTTAATCAAAGATGATTCTTCACTGTAGGACATTGATGTTTACTCTCATAGGCTACTTTTAAACAAAGCTGTTTCTGGATTGAGGATTAGATCACTGGCATTGATACCGTCTTTCAGGATAGTACCAGGCCTCAATCTGTTTTTAGTTTTTATTTGATTAAACTTTATTTAACCAGAAGTCAGTTGGTTACATTCTCGTTTACAATGTGAATGTCAACCTGACCAAGAGGCAAAACAGAAGGCAAGTCTGTACAAATAATAAACATAAGTAAATAGATGATAAAACATGAGTAAATAAACACAGACATTCAAAATAGAAATGGTGATCGAAGAGCACAGACCTCCGCCCATGAATGAATTTTGTGGGTCAGTGTGCGTGCAAGCAGGACATGTTTGGTATTGCTGCATTTATTAGATCCAATCAAATCCTATTTTGTATAGCACATTCATACAGAGGCAACACAATGTGCTTTATGGAGAAGAAGCAAGGGTAGAATGTACATAATGATCCTACCCCTAATTTTCCAGAGGGAAGCAAAAAAAACAGTTCACCCTGAGAGCCAAAGAAGGTGAGCTGTCAAAATTCTTCCCTGACCTCTCTGACCTCTCGCAACAAGATGATCAAGCAAGCTCCTGGAAAATGGAATTCACTATACATGTAGGAACAGGTCGAGGGCTTTAAGCCAGTCCAGACTCTGTGTGCCTATGACCTTCCCATGTCGACATGGCCGTTTCAATTCCCCCCATTGACAATGAATGTGGGGATTTTCTCACGAAAAAGTCAAAAAAATGAATGGAGGTGAATGGGCGGCCGTGTTTGGATCGCTCGTGGACCTGGCACATGATGCGGATCCGCCACAAAATTTAATGGGTTCTAAGTTGGCCCATACTACACCCCTCCACCGAGTTTCAAGAAATTCGGTCTTAGATGTTTTTGCATAATCCTGCTAACAAACCAACCAATAAATAACTGCACAACATGTACAGCATCAAAAAATATACAGTATATAAAACATAAGTATCAAACAACAAGATTATTATTTTTATTTTTTTTAAAGCATGAAAACATACAACATCAACAGGGAACTGTGTTTGAACCTAAAAATTCCCACACAATTTAAATTATTTTAGAAATCCATCTGTTATCTTGGATATGATCCCATGATAGGTATCCATCAAATATTACATTGAACAATTAGATCTGCCATTTGGCATTTTTGTTCAATTTTTTTCATGTGTGTGCTGTACTGTACCTGTATATCATAACAGCCACAGATTTTTTTTGTTGTTGCTATTTTGTACTTGGTAATTAATATCCTGGCAGTGCATTATTTACCATGCAGCCTACTGTAGAAGGAAACCATCCTTTAAAAAAAAGGTTTTTGTGCATGAAAACATTGATAAGAGTCAACTCCTCTTCCTTGCCAAGGATAGATGACAAGCTTGGCTGTGTGCTGTATATCTCTCACTGTCTGTCAATGGGGAAATATCCAACACTAAACATAATAATCAATCCTAGTTTACTGTCCTTGTCCTCAGCCTCAGCGCGGGCTGCATTAGTCACAGCAGCTTGTGTATCCATCACTGATGGTTTCATTGCTGCTTCTGTCAACATTCATGTATCTAGTGTAGCAGATGTTGTTTGAAACCACATTAATTTGACAAATCTCTACTTGAGGTCATTTTGGAAAAAAATACAAAATATCAATCATTAGCTTTGGCAGAAAACTAGCTAAACTTGCTAAGAGGATGGTTGGTTACGTTGGAGCCTGGACAGATGCAGTTCAAGGTGAGGAAAGGAAGTATTAAAATCTGATTCTAGACCTGTGGTTGAAGAAGTTTACTCTGAACCATCACATCCAGCCCGCACAGGCTCCACTGCTGGTGCTCTGCTGATCTCCGTCTGATTGGCTCAGCTCTTGGCCCAGAGCCAATAGGGTGTCTGTATATAACTCCCCAAGTGCTGAAAGAGTGTCAAAAAGAAAAAGTAACGGAAACTTCCAGCGATTGACTAGATTGACTTGAAATTGGGATTAAAAACTTTCAAAAATGTGTAAAGGATTATCTGCCCTGCCCCATACATGCCTGGAGAGGTAAGATGTTGTCATATCTTATTCTGTTATGCTCTCTGAGTGTATCTGCTCTGCAACTTTGTCTAATGCTTTCCTGACAGACCCTTCAAATTTTAAGCTTATTGTATCAGCTTCTGGTGCTGAAGGGATTTCAGTTTAATACCAACATGTGTCCTTTGATTGTATGCTGAATGTTTTTTAATCAATTTGCTATTTTTAGAGAAATAACTGATCAGTGAAATTGAGTAAAATAAATTATAACGCCAAAATAGCAGAAATAAATGCTATTGTTTGTCATTGGCAATATATAATGTTTCTCCTTTAATAACACAAGCGGGTAGATGAATGGAATGATGGACAGCTTGAAGTGGTCCAGTCCCCTATGTCATGGTGTGATAAGATCTTAGTAGCCTTTTTTGGAGACTGTATTTCATTACTTCAGCCAAGAGTCATCCACAGGTCAAGTTTTTTTTTTTTTAAACAAAAACACCTGAAAGCTGTTCAAAGTAGAATGCCTCATAAAAAACCCAAAGCAAGTGCTAAAGATTTGAAATGAATGCTGTGAGGTTTATAACATTATAGTGTTTGATGGTCAGCACAAATCACCACATTAAAACAGGATTACAGCATGTTCGACATTTACAATAACTTAACAGAATATAAAAGATTGTTAATTGAGTTATAAAAGCCAAAATGTTAAAATGGAATATGTTCAAAGCTGAATGTTATGCTAGAATGACACTAATGAGTCCCTGAATATGCTTGTCTAAATGTACCAAACTACATTTATGTTCAGGAGCCCTGAATTGTGGCGGCTCTTGGAAGGTTGTTCTCAAGCGAACATGATGTGTGTTTCTGCCAGCCTGGTGGTTTCAGCTGTGGTTCAGAAACCAAGCTTGACCCTGCTAAGCAACATGTGTGAGTGTGTGTTCCTGTGGCTCAAGTTGAGTCAGCACCTTTGATCTCTTTAGTACTGGATCAATACTGTAGATGTAATAAAGAAAACTTAACTACATGGACACTAAACTGAATTATTGATCACCAAAATTAATGATTGATCTGTTTAAGTTTTCGTTTGTTTTCCACAGTGAGGATCTAGATCTATCATGATATCACCTCCATTTAAATTCAATTTATTTATGATTTCTAATTGTTCCTAGTCTCTTGTATTGTCTTTTTTCGGGATGAGGAAATGTGTTGTATTGGCTGGCGCAAAGCTCCAGAGTTCACCAAGTGAAGTGTCTAAACACTGAAACTATTGAAATCATAACCTGGCTCAACATCTTTTTATAGTCTATTTTAAAACAAACCATCACAGTATGTCTTTGAATAAAGACTTGTTTCATCTTTGATCTTTTAGGGCTAAAGGGCTCAAGACTAAACTGGGGATACTGCTCCAGAAGCCAGAGAATGCCATTGACCTGATCATCCCTTACCCGGAGAAACCAGAGAAGAAGCCAGATAAGCTTCAGAAGTGAGTACTATCATCCCCATGCATACACACACAATGTACTGTATGCAATTCCTAAGCATGGATCGTGGATTATTGCCAACTGGTTTGTACGACCACATAGACACAGACTTGGTCAGTTCTCAACTACTTGAACCATAACTGTGTCACTAAAGAGTGTGAGAAGAACCTTTTGAGCAGATTGTCCTGGTAACTTCCTAAGAGACAGAGTTTCTTTAACTCATGGGTTCCCAAACTCCATCAATGTGGGCCTCCCCTCTGAAAACAGTGACACACCCGCGCCCCCCCCAACCCCCCAAATGTGTCCATTTTGCAAGGCAGCGTCAGCTAGCCCATAACGTTACACAGCTAAGTTAACTCGGTGGCACCTGTTGCTAGTTAACGTTATGATGTTTTCGCACAATACATTCATGCCTGCGGGGGGAGGCTCTCTCTGCACTATCCACAAATTTAGGATACATCTCTCCCATTATTTATTTCGATTTTGAGACCTTTAAAATCACGTTTCATTCATAAAAACCATAGACATTTAAAAAATAAAAAACATGTTTTTCCTGCCTCCCCTGAATTTCTTTGGGGCCCCCCAGAAGAGGCCCGCCTCACAGTTTGGGAATGCCTGGTCTAGTCAGTCTTAGTAAATTTATTTTTCTAACCATCCCTCCGCGCCTCCCCTGAATTTCTTTGGGGCCCCCCAGGGGAGGCCCGCCTCACAGTTTGGGAATGCCTGCTTTAACTGAAACCATCTTAAAGTGGCATGAGCGAGATGGAGAGAGTAGAGGGGGAGACTGCACAGGGTGGAGGAGGTTGAAAGACAGCACATGATTTTTTGAGAGCCATGTGAGTTTGTATGTACAGTAGGACCCCACTCATCCGAACTTCAGAGATCCGAACCTCCCGGTCTACCGGACAGGCTTAAAAACTTTTTTTGAGCCTGCTATCTGGTTACTGGTGGGATTTTCATTACAGTACTGTACCCTACTGTGAATAAAAACAGAACTGTATGTAGACCTACATGTTGCCTGTAGGCTGTAGCCTACTGTCACGTTTAATTTCTTTGTTACTAGTAATGTCGAGCGCAAAACGCAAACGAGTCTGCAGCGCGAGAGCTGCATTCCTTGGTAGCCAGAAAGCGCGTCAGCAACCTGAAGCAGCATCGAGTCATTTTTCGTTCCCAGTTAATAGACTTCAGGAACACAGACGTGTTGTGAGCATGTTGATTAGCCTACTAGGCCTACTGTATTTGTTAAATAATAGCCTACAGCCTAGGCCACGTTAGCCTACATCGGTTGTTCTAGAGACTTTCTTTTAGGCTACAATAGCCTAAGACACTACAACTTGTCTGTCATTTAATTTATTTATTTCTTGATTATGATTTGCTCTAATTGTTCTAATGTTGGGTTGTTTTTAGCCTATCGATGCAGCGCAGGCGTCATTTGAGAATAAAGTATGCTACTGTATTTAATCAAAGCACGCACTCAAGTGGAAATTCATTTATTTTATTATAGGCTACTGTAGGCCTATTATAGGCTTATAGGATTTTCACAAGTAATAAAGGGTATTTATCGGTCTATTATGAGTCTATATGAAACAAGTGTACCACTTATTAAATTTGGTGCATTTTAACATAAGTTTCAGTCATCCGGACATTTCAGAGATACGAACGACCTTCGGTCCCGTTGGGTTCGGATAAGTGGGGTCCTACTGTATAGCCTTTTAGCTGATAGCAGTGCATGAGCAGAGACCTTACCGGCTTCAGATGGGCAGATCAAAGGACTGGAGACGACTCCATCTGAACAACGTCATGGCATTAATGAGACCAAGCTACTGATGTTTTATTACACACTGCCTTTACATGCTGGGAATAAGATGAGAAAAATGAGACAGAGAGAGAGGAAGGAAAGATAAATAGGAAAGATAATAGACAGGGGGGGGGGGGTGATGAGAGTCGATGACTCATAAGATAAATGGGGCGAGCGAAGTTCAGAGGGAGAAAAACAGCATGTGATGCAGAGATGCTACAGTGGTGTTATGTCTCCAGGTGACCAGTGTTGAGTCTCCCCCTCGCATGTGATTTGCCTGGTATTCAGTCAGCAGCACTGTTTACCAGGACTAGCGTGATGTCTGGCATGTGTTTGTGTCTACACCCTCTCCTGAGAAGATTGTAGCATGCTTGCTACAATCTTGTGTTCCATGGCTGTGACTTATTATTATTAGGTGGGCTAGCTTGCAGAAGCTAGCCCAACCTGTGATATTCCCACTATTTCTTTATTATTATTCTCCCCATTTATTGTCTCCTTTATAACTTCTTCATACTTTGTGCTAGAAGCTTCATTCAAACTTTAAAATGTTCACGATGTTTAGCTCTTTAACAGATGTATTCAGATTTTTGATATTTTTCATAGTTTTTTTCAAATGTAACTTTTAAAACTATTTTTTGTCCCATTGAAACTGCTTTTGGAATGTTCAGAAACTTTGTTTTTAGAGTGGTGGCAGCAGTTGCTTTGAGAATATTCACACATTTTGTAAACTGCTGGCAGTCCTACAGTTTTGACAGCTCACACACATATTATATATTACAATGTTCACACAACTGCGCTGATTCGTACAATGTAAGTATCTAAACTGTGTGACTTACCGTTTTTGAGGTATGATGATTTGTTCGGCAACTGCGCTCCCCATTGAAACATATGGTGACGCACTAACTTTTGAGCTGCTAATTTTGCATTTCTACCCTTTTTCTAGCTTGTCGCCATGCCTACAGTGTTTAAGCTATACAGACATATTATACATAGAAATGTTCTGCAAGTTCTCAGGATTCCTATGGTGTCAATATATAAGCTGTAACATTTATAGTTTTCGCGATAGAGCTGTCTGAAGCGGACCATGTCTAGGATCAGAGTGTCAGTTGGGATTAGAGTGGTGGCAGCTGTTGCTTTTTTTGAATTTGTGTGCATGTGCAGCCTCTCTTAAAGGTACAGGCACCCTTTTATAACGAATGTGGTATCACAGAATTCAGCCAAAGTGGAATAGAGACACATGATCTTCACTGGTGGGGGCCGGTGGGGAGCCCGGAGAGGAGTACTCCGTCCCTGACTGGCTATTACCAAAAGGGGCGGAACCTCACCACCACGCCACTATTCACTTAATCATCATTTAATAATAATAATAATAATAATAATAATAATAATAATATTATACTACAGATCATTTGTGAATGTTTAACTAGTATATTTACAAATCATGTATGGATCATTTACACATGTTTATAAATGATATGTTAATGATTAGTTCATTATTAACAAATGTTTTATAAATACCTTATAACTGATCATTATTATAAAGTGTTACCGAATAATCTGACGGATCCGTCTCATGACTCAGATCCACTGCAAAATTGGATGGGTTCTAACTTGGCCGATTGAATGGGTTCTAACTTGGCCCAAGTTTCAGGAAAATCGCTCTGGTGCTTTCCATTACATCCTGAAGATGAATGAACAAACAAACAAACAGCACCAAAATCATAACCTCTCCCCAGGAGAGCATAATAATAGCACTATTGAGGAGAGTGGAGGGGGTGTAGCACCATCTGGATGGCTACAGTGAGATAATAGAGAGCGGTGAGGGGGGGTTGCGCACTCATCCACTAGCAACACATACACTTGGATGATGCTACACTGCCAGGAGCCACTTAAGGAAACTACCACATAAGGCAACAATATAGTAGAAAGATGAGTAAGCCTAAATGCTGGTAGGGATTTGCAGTTGCTGTTGTTAACATGGCCATAATACAGACTAACAAAGTGCTGTACCTCTTCCTCTCTATAGGCCTACTGTTGCTGCTATTTAACTGCCCCGGCTCGTGGATGGAAGTTAGCAAGCTAGCTATCTAGCTATCATGAAATATGCTATATAGTCTACATGCTTGTGTTCCATGGCTGTAACATGATTGTGCTCTGTCCAGGCCCACCCCAGATGAAGCCGCTCAGTGGCGTGAATCCCTGGACAGCGTGCTGAACAACAGCTGTAAGTAAGACTAGACGCACTGGAATACACACACACACACACACACCACTAACAGCTCATCCCTACACAGTGACTAATCAATGGGCGGTCACGCAGGGGGAAACGTGGTTCAGTTGGACTGGTTCCTTTCAAACCTACAGTGAACTTGACAGAACCCTTTCTAACCCAAGGACTGGTCCCTTGAAATGGGATTTGGGGGTAATCATTAACTCTTCCTCTCTACAATGGTCCTTCTCCCTTCCCCCCAGGGTAATAAACTAGTTGCACTAGCATTCCTGAAAATATCTTCCCAGCAGACTCACACGGTGAAACAAAGAGGATTGACATCCTTTCTGTTTCTTTAATCAAGTTCAATTACTTTCTCCCCACTAGGTGATGCAACCACCATGAGAATAAGCCCTAGGAATAAAGTATGGGCATTGATACATTATATTTTTAACCAAGTGCTATTGTGTTTTGTAAGTAACTTGTTCTATGCTGCTAAGTCAACCTAGCGATGGTTGGTATCAATCTGAAGCTAACATCATGAATCAGTTGATTATGCATGTTGGGGAAATGTAATTATGTTGAAACCATAACAGGGATATTTGGTAATTTCAGACTCTTAAGAGGATCCCTGGTTTCCTTTTATGATCCCAAGTGAGCAGGGTCAAAGCTCGCCCACAGAGCCCCTCACCCTGTGAGTGACCAATTGATGCTGGCCATGCAAACAGGACACACCTCAGTCTCCTGCACTTTTTAAGTGGGGGATGGGACAGATTATCTCTCTCAGTGCTCTCTCTCAAGTTTTTCTCTCTTGTGTTCTTCCTGTAACACGTAGCCTAACCAAGGATCCAAGCTTGTGCATGATTGATGAAAATCAATCTGTATCTGTGGCAATGCTGAACCTGAAACTTATCAGTATTAGACTATGGTGACAAAATCTATAGACATGCTTCTGTGACTACCCTGAAACCCCTAGACTCCTGACACCCCTGGACCTGTCTACCATTCCGCCCTAAGATTTATTATGGGTGATAGTTATGACACCCACCACTGTGTTCTTTATGATAAGGTAGAATGGTCTCCTCTCTCTTTAAGGTGTAACTATCACTGGTATTTCTTTATTTTGAAAGCCATTATTGGTTAACTATCACCATACATCTCCTCTCTGTTGGACTGGAGCCTTGGTACCTCCCAGACCCGATCAAACGATTGGCTTGTTTTTAGGGTCTCTTGTGTGCATTCTGAACTTGGTAGAGCTGCTTTTTTCCATGATGCTCCTCATACCTGGAATACTCTACAACAGACTCTAAAGCTTGAGGTACTTCCTTCAGTTGTTGAGTTTAAATCCATGGCTCTTGACATTTGTACTTCGACATGTAACCGTTTTAAATTATTATTATTATTATTATTGTATATTGTATTTGTTCTGTTGTCATTTGTGTATTTGTGTGAACTCGTCAACACTATAAATGTGGGACACCTCAGTGCTTAACGAGTATAAATAAAGGTTTGAATGAATGAAAATTAATTTCCCATTGGACCTCATTCCTGAACATTTTCTTAAGTGTCTTCTTATGGCTTTGTACGAACTTCGTGAGACCAACCCTAAGAAAGATCTCCGCCGGATTCATTAACGTGTGGAAATGTGTTCCTAAACCGCCAAAGTGTTCTCAGCTGTGCTCCCCTTCTTAAGTTGAGTGCGCATTCTCGTACACCTGAAGGAGCCCTGTCAGCTCCTTACTACAGGGTCACACACAGAATCCCCAGACAGCGCGGAAAAAGTTGAGAGGTTCCTAATTGATTGATGTTCAAGGTCAAGTGCAAATTCGACGTTTTATTCGTCACATGCAACATACCAGTAAAATGAGCAGTGAGATGTTTCTCCGCTGGCTCTTATAACGTGCACACTAAGCTTAAGCAAGGTGAAAAAAACAATACAAAATAACAATAGAAAACAAGACGGTATATGGACTTTTAATACAAAATGCAAAATATATAGCCTACATGAAAGGGATGGGATGTGCTGAGAGCAGATGATTAAATTGTACAGTTTAGTTAAATGCATGAGTAGACTACTTGTGGATCTTGATAGGCCCTATCTGTATTATTTAGGACCATATGATATAGGCTATTTTAGTTATGGATATTCACATGTTTATTTACAGAATGTAGATGTGTCCATTCTAACGACTATAGAATATAAGGTGATGCTGTGCTGCTGAGTCTGAGTATAGTGACTGAGTTTAGTTCTTATTTATTCATTCACTGACATTTGCAGTGTTTGTGTAGTGCTTTTATTTATTTTAGGACACTGCGATGCCTTGTAGAATCATGACTATAAATGTGAAACGTAATTGGAAATGATACAAATATTCTCGTATTTATTATTATTATTAGGCTATTTCAAGCCTAGGATGTCTGTAGAATTGATGTAAACGCCTCGATCACCTTGGATTTCTCCTAAATTCAGCCCTCGCGAACATGGGCACACTCCAATCTGGCCTCCCTACGACTGCATTTCTGCATTCTTAAATCCTGTTCCCAGATAAGAAACCATTCAGGAATACCAGAATTGTCACGGGAACTTCACAAGTGGAGTTAAGAAGAAATTTCTTCTTAACTTTTTCTTAACTGCGTTCAGGAATGAGGTCCATTGTCTCTCCGAGCCATCCTGGGATAATATAGCCTGTGTGTTACAGCAGAACAGAATTACAATCTGAAGCACAGACCCTGCCAGACAATACACCAGTTCAGAAGCTTCTAATGTACACTGAATAGAGTGATAGAGTGGTAGGACAAAAATACCTTTTAATGTAGACTGAGTAGAATGATAGGGTTGGATTTGGGGTGAGTCCCTGTGACATACTAGCGTCATGTCCAGGGGGTGGACTAGTACATCAAGCTGCCTCACTGCCTCACGCTAAGGAAACAGGAGATAGGCTCCTGCCCTATGGGCCACTAGGCTCGAGAACCAGTTCCCAGAATAGAGTGATATAGTGATAGAGTGGTAGAGTGGTATAGTGGTAGAGTGGTAGAGTGGTAGAGTGATAGAGTGATAGAGTGGTAGAGTGGTAGAGTGATAGAGTGATAGAGTGGTAGAGTGATAGTGTGGTAGAGTGATAGAGTGGTAGAGTGGGAGAGTGATAGTGATAGAGTGGTAGAGTGGTAGAGTGATAGAGTGGTAGAGTAATAGAGTGGTAGAGTGATAGAGTGGTAGAGTGATATAGTGGTAGAGTGGTAGAGTGGTAGAGTGATAGAGTGGTAGAGTGATAGAGTGGTAGAGTGATAGAGTGGTAGAGTGGTAGTGTGGTAGAGTGATAGAGTGGTAGAGTGGGAGAGTGATAGTGATAGAGTGGTAGAGTGATAGAGTGGTAGAGTAATAGAGTGATAGAGTGGTAGAGTGATAGTGTGGTAGAGTGGTAGAGTGGGAGAGTGATAGAGTGGTAGAGTGATAGAGTGGTAGAGTGTGATAGTGATAGAGTGGTAGAGTGATAGTGATAGAGTAATAGAGTGGTAGAGTGATAGAGTGGTAGAGTAATAGAGTGGTAGAGTGATAGAGTGGTAGAGTGATAGAGTGGTAGAGTGTGATAGTGATAGAGTGGTAGAGTGATAGTGATAGAGTGGTAGAGTGGTAGAGTGGTAGAGTGGTAGAGTGATAGAGTGGTAGAGTGATAGAGTGGTAGTGTGATAGTGATAGAGTGATAGTGATAGAGTGATAGAGTGATAGAGTGATAGTGATAGAGTGGTAGAGTGATAGAGTGGTAGTGTGATAGTGATAGAGTGATAGTGATAGAGTGATAGAGTGATAGAGTGATAGTGATAGAGTGGTAGAGTGGTAGAGTGGTAGAGTGGTAGAGTGATAGAGTGGTAGAGTGATAGAGTGGTAGAGTGATAGTGATAGAGTGATAGAGTGATAGAGTGATAGTGATAGAGTGGTAGAGTGATATAGTGGTAGAGTGATAGAGTGATAGAGTGGTAGAGTGATAGTGATAGAGTGGTAGAGTGATAGTGATAGAGTGGTAGAGTGATAGAGTGGTAGAGTGATAGAGTGATAGAGTGATAGAGTGGTAGAGTGATAGAGTGGTAGAGTGATAGAGTGATAGAGTGGTAGAGTGGTAGAGTGACAGAGTGGTAGAGTGATAGTGATACAGTGGTAGAGTGATAGTGATACAGTGGTAGAGTGATAGTGATACAGTGATAGAGTGGTAGAGTGATAATGGTAGAGTGGTAGAGTGATAGAGTGGTAGAGTGGGAGAGTGGGAGAGTGATAGAGTGGTAGAGTGATAGAGTGGTAGAGTGGTAGAGTGGTAGAGTGATAGAGTGGTAGAGTAATAGAGTGGTAGAGTGATAGAGTAGTAGTGTGGTAATGATAGAGTGGTAGAGTGATAGAGTGGTAGAGTGATAGAGTGGTAGAGTAATAGAGTAGTAGTGTGATAATGATAGAGTGGTAGAGTGATAGAGTGGTAGTGTGATAATGATAGAGTGGTAGAGTGATAGAGTGGTAGAATGATAGTGATAGAGTGGTAGAGTGGTAGAGTGATAGAGTGGTAGAATGATAGTGATAGAGTGGTAGAGTGGTAGAGTGATAGAGTGATAGAGTGATAGTGATAGAGTGGTAGAGTAATAGAGTGGTAGAGTAATAGAGTGGTAGAGTGATAGAGTGGTAGAGTTATAGAGTGGTAGAGTAATAGAGTGGTAGAGTGATAGAGTAATAGAGTGGTAGAGTAATAGAGTGGTAGAGTGATAGAGTGGTAGAGTGATAGAGTGGTAGAGTGATAGAGTGATAGAGTAATAGAGTGGTAGAGTGGTAGTGTGATAGTGATAGAGTGGTAGAGTGATAGTGATAGAGTGGTAGAGTGGGAGAGTGATAGAGTGGTAGAGTGATAGAGTGGTAGAGTGATAGAGTGGTAGAGTGATAGAGTGGTAGAGTGATAGTGATAGAGTGGTAGAGTGGGAGAGTGGGAGAGTAATAGAGTGATAGAGTGATAGAGTGGTAGAGTGATAGAGTGGTAGAGTGATAGTGATAGAGTGGTAGAGTGGGAGAGTAATAGATTGATAGAGTAATAGAGTGGGAGAGTGATAGAGTGGTAGAGTGATAGAGTGGTAGTGTGGTAGAGTGATAGTGATAGAGTGGTAGAGTGGTAGAGTGATAGAGTGGTAGAGTGGTAGAGTGGTAGAATGATAGTGATAGAGTGGTAGAGTGGTAGAGTGATAGAGTGGTAGAGTGGTAGAGTGGTAGAATGATAGTGATAGAGTGGTAGAGTGATAGAGTGGTAGAGTGGTAGTGTGATAGTGATAGAGTGGTAAAGTGGTAGAATGATAGTGATAGAGTGATAGAGTGATAGAGTGGTAGTGTGATAATGATAGAGTGGTAGAGTGATAGAGTGGTAGAGTGGTAGAGTGGTAGAATGATAGTGATAGAGTGATAGTGATAGAGTGGTAGTGTGATAGTGATAGGGTGGTAGAGTGATAGAGTGGTAGAATGATAGTGATAGAGTGGTAGAGTGATAGAGTGGTAGTGTGATAGTGATAGAGTGGTAGAGTGATAGAGTGGTAGAGTGGTAGAGTGGTAGAATGATAGTGATAGAGTGGTAGAGTGATAGAGTGGTAGTGTGATAGTGATAGAGTGGTAGTGTGGTAGTGTGGTAGAATGATAGTGATAGAGTGGTAGAGTGATAGAGTGATAGAGTGGTAGAGTGATAGAGTGGTAGTGTGATAGTGATAGAGTGGTAGAGTGATAGAGTGATAGAGTGGTAGAGTGATAGAGTGGTAGTGTGATAGTGATAGAGTGGTAGTGTGGTAGTGTGGTAGAATGATAGTGATAGAGTGGTAGAGTGGTAAAGTGGTAGAATGATAGTGATAGAATGGTAGAGTGGTAGAATGATAGTGATAGAGTGGTAGAGTGGTAGAATGATAGTGATAGAGTGGTAGAGTGATAGTGATAGAGTAGTAGTGTGATAGTGATAGAGTGGTAGAGTGGTAGAGTGATAGAGTGGTAGAGTGGTAGAATGATAGTGATAGAGTGGTAGAGTGATAGAGTGGTAGAATGATAGTGATAGAGTGGTAGAGTGATAGTGATAGAGTGGTAGAGTGGTAGAGTGATAGAGTGATAGAGTAATAGAGTGGTAGAATGATAGTGATAGAGTGGTAGAGTGATCAAGTGGTAGGACAAAATGACCTGACAGCGTTTTGTAAATGAGTGATGTCATTGGATTGCATGGATAGACTACATCTATGTCTATATGTGGATAAAAACATTTAGTATATAGGTTGTACTTACATCCCCACCACATCCTCTCCCTCTCTCTCTCTCTCTCTCTCTCTCTCTCTCTCTCTCTCTCTCTATCTCTCAGACGGCCTGGCCACCTTCAAGAGCTTCCTCAGGTCTGAGTTCAGTGAGGAGAACATTGAGTTCTGGGAGGCCTGTGAGGTCTTCAAAAAGACCAAGAATCCCAAGAAGATGTCCGAGAAGGCTAAGAAGATCTATGAAGACTTCATCCTGGCCGAGGGTCCTCGTGAGGTGAGCCACACTTTCCATGTCCGAGCACCTCAGATTAATCATCTCTATAGCATGGGACCCTGTCAGGTAGTATATCTGCTGTCTCCTAGGCACTATCCCACCCTCTTGATGTGTGATTTATCCCTCTCTTCCCGACCAGGTGAATATCGACCACTTCACCAAGGATGTGACCCTTAGGAACCTGGTTGACCTGTCCCCCATCACCTTCGACCTGGCTCAGAAGAGGATCTTCGGCCTGATGGAGAAGGACTCCTTTGGCCGTTTCCTCAGGTCCGAGCAGTATCAGGACCTGCTGGATAACTAACTGGCAGGCCAGCGGAGGAGAGCTGGGGCTTATTCAGGAGGGGGCAACATACGAAACACTGCAGATAGAAATGTAACTGCATAGAGCAGAACTGGTTCTTTCTTTCACAAAATAAAGAGTCGGAACTGCTCTGTATTATGTTTCTTACCTGTTTTGAATGATTGGACCCTTTTGAATAATCACTCAGTGATGAATTCCATTAAACATACAGGTACATGCCTTGAATTAGAATTAGAAAGGCCACTTAAATTACTGTGAAATGGAATTGATCTTAGCGGCAGATTTGAATGCCAATTGTGTACAAGATTTTAAACCAAATGTACCACACACAAAAATAATGAGCCTGAAAAGTAAACTTTGAGCGTGTACCTGCAGCTAATAAATATTACCTATATATCATTTCATCAGTGTGTGATGAATTGTGACACTATTACCCATGAGAAGTCCACATGGGACACAAAAAATATCTTTAAACAGTGACACAAGTATCTGAACATCACATTATATTTAAAAGAAAACCCATAAAGGCCACACAGATCATGAAGAGAAAATGTGTTTCAAGTTTGTAATTTAATTGGGCTTTCACAATTACGTTTGCCCTGCCAGTTAAACAAAAATGAGGTCAGGCAGACCTTAAGTTACAGTACCATATTTGAGCTTCATGGTTTTTCCAGGGACCAAGGAGCGTCATCTGGATCTGGAGTTTCTGGAGAGGAGAATCTGACTGGATGTGTTTCCTCCTTTCATGGTCACACATCCAAAGCAAGGACAGAAATGGGCATATTGAGCTGTTCCCAGTAAAAAACAAATCCTAGGTCCATTTCTGTAGATGTAATCTCCTCATGACAAGATGATTAATTAATTAATGCATAATGTACAATTCTGAACATGCATCTGAGGGAACTGTGTGTGAAGCCTGACATGCTGTAAGGCCGTGCCTGGGAACAGTGCTGGCTGGTTGGCCCAGTGGTTAGACCCCTAAGCTACCACTGAACTGTAAGTTGCTAAGATGGGAACACCAGGTAGGAGGGAATCTGTGAAACAAGCTCAGTGTTTCTCTAGAGAAAGATTTGTTTTGTAACCTTATGAGATAATCAAAAGTAAGCATCCGTCCATCCTAAGGGAAGAAGAATAAATATCACGTGTCACACCAATTGTCTAGTCCATGGATTCCCAAACTCCATCAAGGTGGGCCTCCCCTCTGAAAACCCCCCCAACCCCCCAAATGTGTCCATTTTGCAAGGCAGCGTTAGCTAGCCCATAACGTTACACAGCTAAGTAAACTCGGTGGCACCTGTTGCTAGTTAACGTTATGACGTTTTCGCACAATACATTCATGCCTGCGGGGGGAGGCTCTCTCTGCACTATCCACAAATTTAGTACACATCTCTCCCATTATTTATTTCGATTGTGAGACCTTTAAAATCACGTTTCATTCATAAAAACCATAGACATTTAAAAAATACAAACATGTTTTTCCTGCCTCCCCTGGAATTCTTTGGGGCCCCCCAGAAGAGGCCCGCCTCACAGTTTGGGAATGCCTGGTCTAGTCAGTCTTAGTAAATGCATTCCTCCCTTCATCACGCATCTTAAAGGGCCATGAAACAATTACTGGTAGATGAAAGAAGGACATAGTCCCATCCCCATAAAGTCATGATATTTAGGGACTGTATCTAAGATATAGCATATCTTACATTACTGCCAATAAAGGTGAATTCATTATCATTCATTATCAAAGAAATTACCACAACCCTGCATACCATTCACGGACCTATTGTATTTTTAGTCCTAGATTATGCTCGTAGTCACTTGTTTTAGAAGATACACTTATGAGATCTGGCAAGTAGTAGTACATTGGCTTTTCCTATGTTAAATGCCATTATTTTAAGTTGCTTTTGATAAGTGTCACCTAAATGACTGCAAAGTAATGTAATTCATAGTTTGAGAGGTGAATGGCATTGAGGGTGGATCAGGTGTTTAAGTGTGCCATCACACAGCAGTATATAATTATCAGTACAGTGTGATTCTATCTACTCATGCATGACTTTCTACCTAAATGCAGCTGTCATAAGCATCACATAAACATATTATTGCTTAATACTTGGTACTTTAAAGTCCTTATTGTAGCACCCACAGCATAAATCAACTTGCTCAAGTCAAGAGCTGACTCAATTTGGCTTGGATTAAATCAATTATGACATGAGTTACTGTATGTAGGACTACAAACATTGAATTTGGTCAAACCAGAAATGTATATTGATGATTTGAGTTTCAAGATTAATGCTAACGCTTTTTTTTTTTTAATGTGCATTTATTAGTTTTTGCAATGGCATAGATCTGGCAATCTAGTGCCATAGCATTGTCTAAGATGAACAAGACCATTTGAAACTGAAGTAAAACAAAAAACAAAAAGGACTTATTTAGTGCTGGGTAAACACCATTTGACATAATATTTTGGGTGTACCATTTGTAGTCAATCACATAAAAGGCATCAATCCACAATTCCTGAAGATGTATTTATTTTTTCCCATGTAAATATCTGCCACTCTATTTGTGTTTAAGTCTGTGTCTTTTCACTGTCATAAAAGAGAAAACATTTGACTTTCAATTGTCACTGTTTTTCTTATCAGAATTCATATCCTATGCACACATGAAGTGTTTCATGATAAATCTTTGATGTGAGAGGCAATTGGTGAATAAACATATACTCAACCAAGTTAACTATATACAAAGAAAGATCACATCAATGAAGATGAAAAAGTGCTTTCTGAAATTAAATATTTTCTCAGCCCTACTGTATAAGATCATTCCCTCTTCAAATATACACCAGACATGATATAGAACAACAAACACAGCTCCCTGAAACAGCTGCAGTTCATCTCCATGGACGTGCTGCTTGGTACGCTGACCATGTGTTTTCTGACGCTGAGACGGAGGAAGTGCGCCAGCGAGTCAAAGTCGACAGCGTCAGAGTAGTGGATGGAAAACTGAGAGGAGGCAGATGCACTGGCCAACACAAACATGATCAGAGGCTAGCTCGTACACATCCATTACTGACACAGTGCTACTAGGAAATGTTCCTGACCCCTGACCCTTTGTTGCTAATATCTCACTGGGTTCAGGCTCAGACCACTGATGTTCATGAATCAAAAGAAAACCAATCAAAGTCAGTTTCACATGAGGGCTAATACAAGTCCGTTCTCAGGCAAGGTTATTTTCATGCTAGCGTAGGCACAGGTTCTGTTACACATACAGCACAGCAAACCACAAGCCTTGCTTGCATGCTGAGCAGGAGTGTATTATTAAGCAATAAACCATCGAGGCCGTGTGTTATAGTGATTTTATAACAGCTAGGGGGCGTTGTTAGGCACAATGCGAAGCGGAGTGCCTAAAACCCGCCTAGCTGTTATAAAATCACTCTAACACACGGCCTCGAGTGGTTTATTGCTTTTATACAACGGTTACTACATCTATTAGTGTAAAATAAACACACAGCAATGTAAAATATTAAGGTTTATTCAAAACGAAGCATCATTCCCTCAATTCCGCCGAGCAAAATAGTTCCCCTAACAAAAGGGTTGCCAAGCAACAACAACAACTACAATGCATTGGATCAAATGGGAGGCGCATTAATACTGAAAATGGGATGATATGCGGTCCCAGGTGTGTGTTAAAAAGTATTTTAACACGGCTTCCAGCCAATCAGAATTAAGAACCAGAACTAACCGTTGTATAACAGTACATACAGTATACAGTAGTATTCCATCCATGGTGGTCTTAATTTGGGAGTTCTTAAAAACATTTCAAAAGCTATCCCATTTCAGATTAAATTGTTAAAACAAAGATGGATCCTTAGTGTGTGACAAGCCTGGCAAAACATGTATTTGTTGTTTTCCTAACAGAGGTTTTAGCAGACAGATGGTGCCATCACCATCAGCTTTACCACTGGTTGGACCTCGAGGATGGCTGCCATGTCTAACCATATGTCTCCTCTGTACAAACAGAGCCTAAGAGAAGATAACAAACTACTCAGGACGAAGATGGTGAGATAAGACCAGACTGCTTCTTTTCCTCAGAATTACTATTCAATTTGAGGAGATTGACGATTAAGGGATCTGCTCAATTAAGTCTTGGAAAACACTGCTATCAAGACTTGTGGAAAAGATGAGTGTACTCCACAGAGTCTATGTCATATATCATTACCCTAGTCACCTAGCATACAGTATGTGAACCATATGCATGGCTAATAGTACGGGTCTTCAATCTTGAAATAGCTGAAAGAGCTACCCTCAAAAGAGCAGGACACAGAAGATCAGCATCAGTACACTTTTTTTAAGTCTGTCTTCAATAGGCAAGGCAAGGCAAGTTTATTTATATAGCACATTTCAGCAACAAGGCAGTTAAAAGTGCTTTACATGGGACATTAAAGCATCAAGACAAAGTGCAACATATAAAAGGTCATATAAAACGAAATGCACAAAAGGACACTTTTCTTTATCACATACTGAAACCTCTCTCTCCGCTCACTTACGTGCAATGTCCTTCTGTATAGTCGCTCGAGCGTCACCCACTTTTACAAATAGAGCTTCACCCACTTCCATTTCAGTGAATAAATTTAAAGAGAAACTACAATGATTTTTTATTTGTTGTTTTTTATTTAACTTTTATTTATCCAGGTAAAATCCCATTGAGATTAAAACCTCTTTTGTGAGGGAGACCTGGCCAAGACAGGCAGCAGCATAAAAACAGTTTCAGACAAAAAAAAAAACATTACAAGGAATAAAACAAACATAAAAAAAACATTTCAACTCTACACTTTCAAGGAATAAACATAATTAGGATCAGGTAGGCCTACATCATAAACATTGACAACGTAAGGAGTCTGCCTCTATTTCTTTCATTTTTGATTTAAAAGCAGCCAATGTAATGTTTGTCTAGTTTCAACACAGTGCAGTGTATTCCATGCTGAGGCAGCAGCATACACAAAAGCCCTTTTTCCATTTTCCATACACGCATATGGTACATTTAACACGAAATAGTCCTGAGAATGAGTATTGGCCAGCACTTTTCTGCATGATTAAAACACATAAATACTGTAGTGTGGAAGCAGACCAAGAATCGCCTTGTAAATGAAGGTGTACCAATGGCAAAGCCTACGGGTGAGCAGAGCAGGTCATCCTAGCCCAGAATATAACACACAGAGGTGAGTCAGAGCCTCACAGTTTGTGATGAACCTGAAGGAGGCTTGGTAAACTGCATCAATCTTCTGAAGACATTGAGCAGAGGCATGCATGTAAGATCACCACAGTCCAACACCGCTAAAAAGGTGACAGCAGCAAGTCTCTTTTTCACATTAATAGAAAAACACATCTTGTTTCGAAAATAAAAACCCAGCTTTAACCTCAGCTTCTTCACCAGATATATCACATGGCTCTTACAAGTGAGGTAGCCGTCAATCCAAATGCCCAGGTATTTATAAGAATTGACAACCTCTATTACGCTACCCTCAAAAGTGACCACCGGAGGAATATTTTGTGTCTCATTCCTTTCCTGCCATTTGAAAGCTCTGGTCCTGATTGGTGATATCTATGGGACTCATTCAAATATGGCCTCTGCACAAATAATTAAAAGCATTACAAATTTCCACCTTGTCATTTATGGGACCAGATTCAGACAGTAACTGCTGAAGAGCCAGAAATTCAGACTCTTTTGGAGCGAGGATGGGATCAGTACAGTCAGTTTTACCACAGATGTTTTCAACCACGACTAAAAATGACTAAACTATCAACTTCATAAAAGTCAGAGGCCATGGGTTTATGTTGGCCTTTTGAGGACTTGGCTCCACTTTAAAGTGTGGAATGTTTTGTGCTTTTCTCTCACAGAGACTACAATACACAACCACCCACACACACACACACCCTCGCGAAGAAGCACATGTACATACACACACACACACACACACACGCACAAACATCACAATGACACACACATCTGATGCCAATGAAATACAAAATAAAACCATTATTGGACACAACAAAGGGCGATGAATGATATGATATGAGAGATGAGTTTGAACTCCGGGTGTCATCATTTGGGTCGCCTTTAGCAACAGCTGCTCTTCCAGATAACCATTCCGAATGCAATAATACAATAACGCACGCAGAGAGAGAGCGTGAGAGACACATGTTTCACGTTAGCGGAGCTGGAGGACAATGGAGCAGAGAGCTGGGAGGCGGCCCCAGGGCCCAGTGTAACTACATTAGTGCAGCAGGCCCCTCTGTTGGCCCCTAACGAACAGGCCTGAGTCCTGGCTGCCCTCCTGCCTGCGGCCAGGCAGACACAGCAGCACAGAGAAGGAGAGAACAAAGGGAACGATAAACGAGAAGAACAGAGTGAGTGATAAACAGGAAGAACAGAGAGAGTGATAAACGGGTTAACGATGACATCAAAAGCATCAACTCGTACGACCCCACCAGGAATAGCACTCATTATCCTGCCCACCACATAAAACATTAACACAAATAAAACCCTGCCCACACTAGCAAACAAACAAACACAAACATAACTCTTCATCTACCATCTATGATAAGATGTTTACTTTGTTGTCTTTGATGCTGCCACAGCTGTAATTTTCTACTTCTTCTACTACTACTACTATGATGTTAACTTTTCTTTTCACTATAAATAAAACTGTTCCACTTCTAACATCCAATGCGGATGGATGAAGGAAATGCTTCTGTTATAGAAGCACACAACCCCTTTATTCCTAAATACTGGATAATCATGAATAGCACTGAGTGCATCACATTTAGCCTACAGTGTCTTATACGGTGACTCAATTTACTGTATCTTCATGACGCATTTTTTTTCAAAGATGGCGTGGTTCAATAGGGCTTCACTTCTTCGAGCAGTCAGTGAATGGAGTGACCCTATCCAGTTCTATTAATACATCCATGATCATCAGGTATCATATATCAGGTGTCAGATATCAGAAGTCAGTTCTCCATCAGGGAATGATGTCTCACTCAAGGCCAACACAACGCTGTGTAAACAGGAAGTGAGGTCTAATTGCTTAACACATCAACCCTTAGCTTTTTACTTGATATACATGCTTCCTGAGGTCAATGGGCAGAATTTAACATGGCCACCAATCAAAGTCATCACAACGCTGCGTAAAGTCAGATATCCATCATCTGGGTGATATCTTACAAATGTCTAGGTGACATCTGACAAATATCTAGGTGATATCTGACACTTGACATCTGACTCCTGAGGATGTCCTAAAATGGCCACCGTACACAGGAGACTTGAAAGGTTAGCTTGTCCAAATCAAATTTATTTCTAAAGCACATTGAAAACCAACTCACTCAACTCACCCATACAAGTCAACGCAGGGAGTAAAAATACAATAAGAATCACAATAAAAAGGTAAAAACAAAAACACCGACATAAGCATCAACACACAACACATAAGTACAAAATGAGAACACATAGACAAAGGCACATATACAATTATAAAATCTAAACGCTAGAAAATGAAAGAAAGAGCCTGGTCTTAAAGGAATCAATGTAGGGGGCAGATCTGATGGAGAGGGGGGTGCCACAGTCTAGGGGGGGCAACAGCAAAGGCGCGGTCACCCCTGAGCTTCTGTTTAGACTGTGGGACGGCCAGGACCCCCAAGTTAGCTGACCTGAGTGACCTGGAGGTGGGAGAGGGGGTTCAGAGATCTGAGATGTAATGGGGGGCCTGTCCATTCTGGGTTTTAAAAACAAACATGAGAACCTTATAATCAATTCTGAACCTCACTGGAAGCCAATGGAGACAGAGGTCAGAACAGAGGTCATGTGGTCCAGGTTCCCATTAGCAGCCTGGCAGCAGCGTTTTGGACCAGTAGCAGGCGGGACAGAAACGACGGACTGATCCCCAGGGAACTGCACTAGTTTAAGTGGGACTGTATGTTGTTGACTTTATGTTGTTGACTGTATGTTGTTGACTGTATGTTGTTGACTGTGTGTTGTTGACTGTATGTTGTTGACTGTATGTTGTTGACTGTGTGTTGTTGACTGTATGTTGTTGACTGTATGTTGTTGACTGTATGTTGGTCACCTCTAATGACAAGACTACTGTATTGTTATACATTTCAAGCTAAATTTCTATTCATAATCTTCCCATCACTGCTAGAGTAGAAGAGTTCTCACAGACATGGAAACTATCTCAGCTGAATGTGGGTTACGGTGTCGGTGTGGGCTTACAGTAATGTGTCATCCATGTAATTAGTAGACGCTATTATGCTGTGTGGGAGTTAATTATCTTACGCAGGGAGAGGGAGAGGTGAGTTGCATTCACTCATTGCTGGATAGAATTAGTGGATCATTTTCTCTCTCCAAACTTATGTCTGCTAAAAATAAGCATGAGCCTACCTAATGGAGGCCTTGTTTATTATCAGAAGCACATACTGGCACCAAATCACTGTATGTGTGTGGGTGTGTGAGTGCATGTGTGTGGGTGTGTGAGTGCATGTGTGTGGGTGTGTGAGTGCATGTGTGTGCCTGCATTTTAATGGATTGATTATAATTGCAGATTGACCTCTGAAGCGCTTCCATATTGAGCTCTTTTCTCGCACTAAAACATTTAAGCTTGTGCTTACTAGTGACCTGCAGTTGCATGCATATATTTGTATTCCTCAGTCAAGCTTGTGATATCCGTCAAAGACTCTTGGGTAATCCAGCTGTAACGCCTCTGTGTGGCTGCATACACGCTGCAACACGACTAGACTCAATATTTGAGCATATTTAGCCTTGTTCTGTCAATTTAAGTAACATGTTAAAGAGTCTTTTGGTATTGTAAGGAACACATTCCTCTCTCCATCTGTATTTTAAAAGGATACGCATGTAAGTTATACAGTCAGTTGCAATACATCCTCTTAAACAGACATACTATAGATGGAAATATTGACAAATTGACAAAATATAAACAATCGAATCCTCATCGTGCCTCTGAACAAACTGTCAGGGCAAACCCATCATGATCGTGCGCTACTCTGAGAGATGACAGATCAAACGAAACGTTCTGTGATGATGGGCATGTTAACTGCAGGGAGGCATTAGCGCTGGACGGGTGCATCACAGAACAGAACAGACCGTTTATCTGCCATGTGTAGCACGTACAGTACGGGCACAGATACCCTGGAAGGGCTGTCCTTACAGTGTCCTCTTAGGCCAATGGGGGTCGAGGTGGGCGTGTCAGCGAGGGCAGGGGAGTGGCATCAAGAGGCTGGTCCGTCAGAACAGAACAGTCACAGGGGGCGGGGTTAACTGACCAGTCACAGGGGGCGGGGTTTAACTGACCAGGCAGAGGTGGGGGGTCATGGGTCATGGAGGTAGGACTTAACTGTCCAAGGCATGTCCTCAGTGTCAGTCTACTGTTGGCTGATACTGATGCTGAAACAGTGTTAACTATGAGCTGTGTCGAGGGTGAAAGTTATATGGATTAATTTAGTGATTCTGTAATGTAGTTGTGTCTGTTTATTAATTAATGAGATGAGAATATGTTTGGTATATTGATGGGATTTGAAAAGCCCTCCAATATAAGCTCTTACAAACTGTTTGTGTAAGATAAGAATAATTTGAAAGCCAATTAGTTGCCTTCTGCCAATATTGCATGAACACAATATACAAAATTTAAATATTTGGTCTGAAAATGACCTGACAACGTAAATCAAAATATACACTTTTCTGCCACATCTTTTTATTCAAATATTGTTTGTATTCATAGACACATACATATAAACATGATACAAATATTGTACAATACAGTAAATGTAATTTCCGTTAGTGAGAGAGAGATCTGAAGGTACACTGACCTACTAGTATAAAGCTACCAAATGTCATTTGATAATCGAAGACACATTCATTTCTCCCACATGTTCTTCTTCAATCACTGTACCATCAATACAATACAATACATTACGATAAGATATGACGATATTATAGGAATTAAATAATGGCATTATGAATGAAAAGCTCATGGTTGGTCATACGTTGCCAACGGAACCTTTACTTTATGAACCAGCCATAATGCTTGTTGGAGCCAAAATTATGATTTTGACAAGCCTTTAATTTTATGAATTATGATTGATGAATTGATGATGATTGACAAATTGATGTTCAATGGTGATGTTATTACATGCTAAATACAATGGCATGTTGAGTGCAGGAGTGTAGACAGACACTCCCTTGTTTCAATCAGCTGACAGAGACAGTAGTTGTAATTGATTGGTATCAGCTGGTATATAGGAGCGGTCCTGTCATGGAGTCAGCATTCTTTGCTTTGTAGCCACACATTTCTTTTGACAGTAGTCTACATTTAAGCGTTTTTTTCTCTTTTATTTTGTCTATTGTGATATTCACCCTCGTGTTTGTCAACCGGTAAGCCAATCATTTTGTTTGTGGAAATGCTGAACATAATGAAGTCTGAATGAAAAGAGAAAATAAATGTCAAAAGAAAGAAATCTGAGGATGTATGAGTGTTGTCTAAGCACGTCAACCCAGGTGCATTCCAAAGGACCAGAAGGGAGCAAATACTTTGATTGAAAGTTGCTCCTCTACAGGATGTGTCAGCAGGGGGGTGAGTGGATTAATTGGTATTTCCAGAGTGTTTTCCCTTATAATTTCACCTGGTCATGACTTGTTTGACAGGTCACCAAAGTACAAATGAGCTCTAGCAGGGCTCTAAGGTGCGACCGTTTTACTCGCATTTGCGACTTAAAATAGTTTTGTGCGATCAGAAAAAATAATTTAGGAGCACACTGTGCGAGTACTGTTTTCAACTATTTCACTCGCATTTTGCGTCTAAAATAAATCCATGCAAATTGGATCAAACTAGAGTCAAAGTTTCGCGCACCTGTATAGAAAACTACAAGTCCCACAACTTTTTTAGCAACCTGCAACGCGCAGGACTCTTGTGATGACGTGCGATGACAGCTCAGCTGCCCTGCAAAGTGGAACCAAGGAGAGAGAGGAATTCGGTGAGGCCCGGGGGGAGTCGAATCAACTGTCACTCAAAAATCGTTGTTTACACAAAGTTATATTGATTAGATTAGATTCAACATTGCACCGTAGCCTACCAGTAACTTACTGGATCCACATCAAAACGCAATGAAATGCCATTGACATCGTAAAAAGCGATTTTTTTCTGAAATGCGTGTCATTACGATCCAATGACATGACAATGAATTCCTTTGCATCTACATTAAACTAAGCTTTTCCACGGATTTTGCAATTTTTGAATGATTATTTGCGAAGATATTGGGCTTTTTTTCCATGTTTTTTCACGGAACCGGCAGCTATGTTAAAAAAGTTAACAGAAAGTTAAACGGAAAACACAACTGGACAACATTTAAGCCTAATGCATGATACAGTAGGCCATAGTGAAACCAATATAAGTTATACATGGCTGCTTGAAAGACCTGACCCATAATTATGCTTTTGTAGATACCAAATGGCCAGAGATCATCATGACTCCCATATCTGGTCCTCCCTCTTAATCAGATCCTACCTCTTACTATCTATGCAACTAATTCAAACTTTCCTGCTTTCTTTAAATCACTTTAAATCGTCCATTTCTCTGGATTTAGGCTCCACCTGTGAGAGCCTGTCTGATCTCAGAGCAGTTGCCCTTCCCTCTCCTTTTCTCCACAACTTCCTGAGGGGTGGCTGGGGGCGACACACACCGTTCCTGAATGAGTTTGGAGCACAGGAAGCGCCTGTAGGAATCCTTCTCCATCAGGGTGAAGATCTTCCTCTGTGTCTCATCAAAGCAGGACGGCCCAGGGCTCGACAGGTTCTGTCTGGTCTCCTCTCTAGACGCCGAGTCCAAATTCACCTGACAGTGAGAGGGAGAAGGAGATATTTAAACACTGAATATTTGAGGATATTTTAGGCTTTAATAAAAGGAACATGTAAGATCCCATGGACCCACCACCCGTGGGAGGAACTGTCGGGGTCGGGTGCGCTGCCAACTAGGTGGCAGTGAAAGCAGTGGGCACCGACGGACCGGACCCGGGCAGCAAAGGCTGGCTCTGGGGACATGGAACGTGACCTCGCTGGGGGGGAAGGAGCCGGAGCTTGTGAGGGAGGTGGAGCGATACCAATTACACCTGGTGGGGCTAACCTCCACGCACAGCACCGGGGCTGGACCCTATTCTTCTCCGGAGTTGCTCATGGTATGAGGCGTAAGGCAGGAGTGGCTATACTAGCTAACCCCCAGCTGAGCGCCTCTGTGCTGGAGTTCACCCCAGTGGACGAGATGGTCGCCTCCCTGCGCCTTAGGACTGTGGGGGGGGGACTCTGACTGTGGTTTGTGCTTATGCACCAAACAGCAGTTCGGAGTATTCGGCCATCTTGCAGACCCTAAATGGAGTCCTATATGGGGCTCCTACAGGGGACTCCACTGTCCTATTGGGGGACTTCAATGCACACGTGGGCAATGATGGAGACACTTGAATGGGTGTGATTGGGAGGCATGGCCACCACGATCTGAACCCGAGTGGTGTTTTTTTGTGATATGTTTGTCCATAACAAACACCATGTTCGAACACAAGGATGCCCACCTGATCACCATCTGGTGGTGAACTGGGTTTGATCGCGGGGGAAGCCTCTGGACAGACCTGGAAAACCCAAGCGTGTAGTGAGGGTAAACTGGGAATGTCTGGAGGAA
Source organism: Borostomias antarcticus (assembly GCF_949987555.1). Classification (NCBI taxonomy): domain Eukaryota; kingdom Metazoa; phylum Chordata; class Actinopteri; order Stomiiformes; family Stomiidae; genus Borostomias; species Borostomias antarcticus. The sequence continues at coordinate 1,206,513 of NC_140243.1, forward strand.
GAGCCTGTCCGGAGAGAATTCAACTGCCACCTCCGGTGGAGCTTCTCAGGCATCCCTGTGTAGGTTTGGGACATTGAACACGAGTCGTCGGTGTTAAAAGCCTCCATTGCTGAAGCTGCGGCTGGGAGCTGTGGCCTGAGGGCCATAGGTACCTCAACGGGTGGTAACCCTCGGACACCATGGTGGACACCGGTGGTCAGGGAAGCCGTCCGACTGAAGAAGGAGGCCTTCCGGGACATGTTAGCCCAGGAGACCCCAGAAGCAGTTGCAGGGTATCAAAGAACCCGGAGGGCTGCGGCCTCGGCCATGACCAAGGCAAAGCAGTGGGTGTGGGAGGAGTTCGGAGAAACCATGGAGAGGGACTTTCGGTCAGCACCAAGGTGTTTCTGGAAGACCATCTGACACCTCAGGAAGGAAAAGCGGGGGACCATCCAAGCTTTGTACAGCAAGGATGTGACACTGCTGACCTCAACTGAGGAGGTTGTTGAGCGTTGGAAGGAGCACTTTGAGGAACTCCTGAACCCGACTAACCCACCCTCTACGATTGAGGCAGAGCCGGAAGATGAAGGGGCGGGCATTGTCAATTTCCCTGGAGGAGGTCACTGAGGTAGTCAAACAACTCCACAGTGGCAGAGCCCCAGGGACTGATGAGATCCGTCCAGAAATGCTGAAGACGCTGGGTGTTGAGGGGCTGTCTTGGTTGACACGCCTCTTTAACATTGCTTGGAAGTCCGGGTCAGTGCCAAGGAGTGGCAGACTTGGGGTGGTGGTCCCAATATTCAAAAAAGGGGACCAGAGGGTGTGTGCCAACTACAGAGGCATCACATTACTCAGCCTCCCAGGGACTCTAAGGTGCTGGAAAGGCGGGTCCAGCCGATAGTCGAACCTCAGATTGAAAAGGAACAATGCGGATTCCGTCCTGGTCGTGGAACCACCAACCAGCTCTTCACTCTGGCAAGGATCTTGGAGGGAGCTTAGGAGTTTGCCCAACCTGTCTACATGTGCTTTGTGGATTTGGAGAAGGCTTATGACCGGGTCCCTCGAGAGGTCTTGTGGAGGGTTATGCGGGAGTATGGGGTGAGGGGTTCCCTACTTAAGGCCATCCAATCCCTGTACACCCAGAGCAAGAACTGTGTACGTGTCCTCAGCAGTAAGTAAGTTTCCTTTCCGGTGGGGGTTGGCCTCCACCAGGGCTGCGCTTTGTCACCAATCCTGTTTGTGATTTTCATGGACAGGATATCGAGGCGTAGCCATGGGGAGGTGGGTTTGCAGTTCGGTGAACTGAGGATTGTGTCGCTGTTGTTTGCAGATGATGTGGTCCTGATGGCATCATTGGCCTGTGACCTCCAGCACTCTCTGGATCGGTTCGCAACTGAGTGCGAAGCAGCTGGGATGAGAATCGGCACCTCTAAATCTGAGGACATGGTTCTCAGCAGGAAACCGTTGGTTTGTCCGCTCAGAGTAGGAAATTAGTCCTAACCCCAAGTGAAAGAGTTCAAGTATCTGGGGGTCTTGTTTACGAGTGAGGGAACCATAGAGAGGGAGTTTGGCCGGAGAATCGGAGCAGCTGGTGACGCTGCTTTACTGCACTGTTGTGACGAAAAGAAAGCTGAGCCAAATGGCAAAGCTCTCTATCTACCGGTCTATCTTCGTCCCCACCCTCACCTATGGTCATGAAGGATGGGTCATGACCGAAAGAACGAGATCATGGATACAAGCGGCCAAAATTAGTTTTCTCCGGAAGGTGGCTGGGGTCTCCCTGAGAGATCGGGTGAGAAGTTCAGTCATCCGGGAGAGACTCGGAGTAGAGCTGCTGCTCCTTTGCGTTGAAAGGAGCTAATTGAGTTGGTTCGGGCATCTAGTGAGGATGCCTCCTGGGCGCCTCCCTAGGGAGGTGTTCCAGGCGTGTCCGGCTGGGAGGAGGCCGCGGGGTAGACCCAGGACCAGGTGGTGGGATGACATCTCTGCACTGGCCTATGAGCGGCTAAAGATTCCCCAGGCAGAGCTGGTTGATGCTGCCAGGGAAAGGGATGTCTGGGGCCCCCTGCTGGAACTGCTGCCTCTGCGACCCGACCCCGGATAAGCAGATGACGATGAATGGATGGATAAGTGTAAGTCGTCCAGTTTTAAGATAATGGGTTAAAAAAAAAATACAGGTCACTCAAGTGGGATAAGCTCAAACATTTTGTATTTGTATTAGAATGAGGTACAGGAAGAACTAGTCCATTAATCAGAGTACATGTTGGATTCATATCTGTATCTCACACAAAAAGTGCGTTTGAGTGAAGCCACAAAATCTAACCCGACAATCCAGAATGACAGGTGGTGATTTATGCCTTTTTCCCACTGATCGAAGGTTGTGTTTTGTCATGGCAACATATATGAGCTAGGACTAAATCAATAGAATGTCAAACATAATTACCTCATTCGGAGAGTCTACTTCAACATACTGGTCGTAGATCTGTTTGGCTTTGGCGGCCATCTTGTTTGAAGGGGTCTTCTTGTATTGCTCGCAGGCGCTCCAGAACTCTATGTTTTCCTGACTGAACTCTGACTTCAGGAAGTCAGTGAACACTGCACGGCCACCTAAAAGAGAGGGGGGGCGGGGGGTACGGTCAGTCACCTTTGAGGGAAATTCAGCCAGCAGCATCAGTCCAAATAAATTAATAAATGTTCCGTACATTAGCAAGGGTGTGGGTTGGGCGTCATGGGAGATTAAGGGAGTGCACAAGAGAGAGAGAGAGAGAGAGAGAGAGAATCCCTGTGTGCATGCCTGTTTTGGGGGACAGTGGGGAAAGTTATGGAATGATGAGGTCAAGGCCCAAACGGTTCTCAGGAGGCCATTGCTCCAGCTCTGTCCCCACACACAGCCTAATGCTCTGGGGGCTAACATGTACTCATAAACACACACACACACAGTACAGTGCAGCAAGCCCTTGGGGTCCACCCCCTGTTGGCTTGAGACACGTACCACACGTCCAGAGCATGGGAATGGATGCTGCCTGAATGTGTGTGTGTTTGTGTGATGTACTGTACAGTACGTACAGTATGTGTGTGTTCTAGCCAAGTCCCCCAAAAAACTCACTTGACCACCACATGTGAAGTCCACTGGCATGGTTGAACCCAAAAGCAAATGAATGGAGGTAAATGATCGTCTGCGTTTGGGCAGCTGTGTGGCTCCCTATTCAGGTCACAGCCTGTGGGAGGCGGTTCGGTGCAGTCCGGGCTCACCCCCCACACCCCCTAATCTAAACCCTGTGTCTCCAGCGCGCCACACGCGGAGCTGGCTTTGCTCTAAGTTTTGCTTTAATTCCGCCCCGTGATTCAGATCCACTCCAAAATTGTATGGGTTCTAAGTTGGCTCATGCTACACCCCTCCACCAAGTTTAATGAAAATCAGCCTGGTAGCTTTTATGTAAGCCTGCTAACAAATGAACCAATAAATAAACAAACAAACAAACACATGCCAGACTTTTGAGATATCCGACTCTCCTCCGCCCCGTGATTCAGATCCACTCCAAAATTGTATGGGTTCTAAGTTGGCTCATGCTACACCCCTCCACCAAGTTTAATGAAAATCAGCCTGGTAGCTTTTATGTAAGCCTGCTAACAAATGAACCAATAAATAAACAAACAAACAAACACATGCCAGACTTTTGAGATATCCGACTCTCCTCCACCCAAAGTCTGGAGACATCTCTATTGAGAATCTAGGCTAGAATGGGTGCCTACTACCAATCAGAATCACTCCCTATCCTCCACTAGGATGAGCTAATTAGCACGTTGTTATATACTGTAACTGTAGCCTGGCAGAGGCTATTCAACGTGTTGGAAAACACACGGTGTCACTTTGTTGCAGAAGCATACACGTCTTCTCCGACAATTCCCAATAATCGGGTCTCTCATGTTCAATGCATTTTATTGCAGAGTTCCCAATCATACAGCATCTGACAAACAAGAACATGCAGGCGTCATCCAGCAGCCTCAATCATACATGCCAGTCATGCAGTACATGACCCGTCAGGCAACATGGACAAATCCTGTCCCAATAAAAGATGGTGTCTGATTTGAACACATGAATGTGGTTCGCCGCAAGCGCAACAATACCTATAATATGGTGACGGCGTGTTTCCAGTAAGACTGTGTTTACAAGCACACAATTTCTGCATGTCACTGCCCCATACGGAAGCACTGCCCTTGGATTGCTTCTTCAATGCAGTTTGTTTTTTTTTACTCTCAAATTGTTATCAATTACTTTTAAGCGAGAAATCAGGATGCATGTCTTCAGTCTGTAGTTAAAGTGCAGCATGTAGAGACTGACTCGTGAGTCTACAGTACTGCTTATCTTTCATGAGACGTGGTAGAGGGGTGTAGCATGGGACAACTTGGAACCTACTACATTTTGGAGCGGATCCGAATCACAGGGCAGATCCATGAATTAAAACAAAACTTTGAGTGAAGCCAGCTTCCTGTGTGGAGGCACTAGAGCAGCGGTCCCCACTCTTTTTGCACCATGGACCAGTTTCATATTGACAATATTTTTGCATGGGGGTGGAGGCATGGGCAGGGCTTAATTTGTTGTTATTTGATTGCATCCGGCACCTCGTTTGTTATTATCAAAATATCGAAATAAATTGTGTGTAATATTTAATGGTATCTGTTCTGTCATTCTTTTATTTCCCTGTGAAGTTATCCTTAAATCGCTTGCGATGGATGGATGGATGGATGGATGGATGGATGGATGGATGGGTGGGTGGGTGGGTGGGTGGGTGGGTGGGTGGATGGATGGATGGATGGATGGATGGATGGATGGATGGATGGATGGATGGATGGATGGATGGATGGATGGATGGATGGATGGATGGATGGATGGATGGATGGATGGATGGATGGATGGATGGATGGATGGATGGATGGATGGATGGATGGATGGATGGATGGATGGATGGATGGATGGATGGATGGATGGATGGCGACACCACAGGTAGCAAAAGCACTGCCAGCATGGATGTATTAAAAGGTCTGTGCTCTCTGACTACCATTTCTAGTTCTGCTTAAGATTGAGAGAAACATACCAACAGATAAAATAAAATAGAAAAATCGACTCAATAAAAGATCTGTAGAACAAAGTCAACCCTAAACCTTCCCAGCCTCCTCAGACAAAAAGACGCTGCTGCCTTTTTTTCTTTATTTTTATTTTTATTTTTACAGTGATGGGGGACTACTGTACTGTACTGTATATACTGACATTAGTATGCCTGTAAAACCTATGTAGTCTCAAAGTTTTGGTCGATGTGATGTGAATGTATTTTGACACTACCAAGGAGCAAATTCTGTTTTTTCTATTCTATTATATTTAACTTTATTTTATTCTGTTCTATTCTAAGTGTATTCTATTCTCTTTCTGGTCTTCTTTTCTACTCTATTATATTCAACTCATTCATTCAGCTCAATTCATTTTATTCTACTGTTGATATAGATTGTCTATAGGTTGAGTTAATCTATAGAGGAATTAATGTTGAAAGAATATTTGAATTTAGATTTTTGGGTGTAATAATGGATGATACATTGACATGGATTTCATTCTTCCTGCTCCTTCTTGCCCATGGAATGTCTTAAGTGATTATGAAATTGTGTACATCTGATCATGAACAAATGTTTAAAAAATAATAAAAAAATAATAAATAAATAAAAATTGTATTCTATTGTACTCTATTCTACTGACTCCTATGCAATCCTATATTGAAACATAATGACATTACTACAACATTCATTTATATCCAAGACAGATTTGGGTGAGCGTATTGTGGTTTTATATTATTAGGAATGTGTCTGGTCACCTGGGCAGTTCATCAGGTTTTTGAAGGACTCCTTCCACTTCTCCACGTCAGAGGGGTCTGGGACTCTGGAACCAGACACAGGCGCTTGTTTAGCTGGGTGAGGCCGTTGTCCAGCCATGTGTTACCGTCACATCTCATTATGTGTATACAGTATTAGATTGTGTGAGTTGAATTATGTTTAAATGTTGCACATTATACTGTAAACGTGCAGTGAACTTCCCTGGGACACCAAATGGTGTTTGCAGCCTATCTTATCATAGCAACTTACATGTAAGCCATATCTACCTGTTATATAACATGTCCTATACAGTAAGCATGTTCTCTCCAGCAGATCTCATCCTTCAGGACAGGTCTTAGCTAATAATTAACAAAGCATAGAGCAACTCCTCACTGAATGTATTCCACTCTTTTGATTCAAAGGAACTCTCACTGCTTATGTTAGAATCGGGGATGCATTCAGTTCAAGGGTCAGCATATCACACAATTCTGATCATCTTCATTCAGTAGGAAGCACTTGTATGCTGTTTGTGTCATTGCAGAAAGGGAGAGTCTGGATGCAGTCACTGCTAGCTCACTTACAAATCACATTACATTACATAGATCACATTACATTACATAGCCTTGCTTGAGGGAAACAGCCCTGAAACGATCCCTTAATTCATCACAGTGCAGAGGGATAATTGCCTTAAAAAAATGTAATTATCCTCACATACTACTCTGTTCTAAACTTGTTTTCTTCCAACACAATATCTGTCCACTAGTCTAGTCTGTGCTTACAATGTGTGTGTATGTGTGTGTGCGTGTGTGTGTGCGAGCGTGTGTGTTCTCACCTCTGTGTGTGTGTGTGCGTGTGTGTGTGTGCGAGCGTGTGTGTTCTCACCTCTGTGTGTGTGTGTGCGTGTGTGTGTGTGCGAGCGTGTGTGTTCTCACCTCTGTGTGTGTATGTGTGTGTGTGTGTGTGTGTGTGTGTGTGTGTGTGCGAGCGTGTGTGTTCTCACCTCTGTGTGTGTATGTGTGTGTGTGTGTGTGTGTGCGTGTGTGTGTGTGTGTGCGAGCGTGTGTGTTCTCACCTCTTGGATGCTTTGGCCTTTTCTTTAACCAGCTTCTGCTCTGGGAGAAGTTCTGTCTTATGTAGTAAGAACCCAAACTTGTGCTTCATGTCTTTGGCACTGAGGGGAGAGAGTCAGACAGGGGATAAGAAAGACATATTGCGTATCATGGTTGTTATAAGCACACCATTGAAGTAGAGTAGATTGTAAATGTTTTAATATTGATGTACACCATTGGTGTTTCTCTGAGAAGTCTTGTACGAACCTATAAATATGTCATTCCCTTTGGATCAGAGAGCAAGCTCATCATTTTAAGCAGAATAATATCATCACATATGAATAATTGGGATTGTATGTCTGTCAACCCTGTTAACCAAAACAAATGTCTTACCTTTTCAGGCATGTTGCAGGAAGTGTAGATAATCCTTTACACATGTCTGACTGTGATAGATCCTGATCTGGCAAGTGAGAGCGCGGTGGCCGGGATGCAGTTGAGAAAGCAAGAGAGCAACAGTGTCTTGAGTGGAGTAAGTTCAGTCAGTGAGCTGGGTGTCTCCTCCCCCAACACAGCCCTTATAGACGAACGTGTGGCCAATCACAGCTCACTGTCAGTGTGTGTTGTGTGTGTGTGTGTGTGTGTGTGTGTGTGTGTGTGTGTGTGTGTGTGTGTGTGTGTGTGTGTGTGTGTGTGTGTGTGTGTGTGTGTTCAGCAGCAAAATAAAATGTTTTCCAGTGAGGGATCGATGCTCTTGATGTCTTTGGACAGGTTTGGGGTCTTTGGATTCAACTAGGTGTATATTTTATAAGCATTTCTGACATGTATTTAGGGGCATGATTATGTATGGATTAATAGACTAATAAAATACTCTTAAAATGTTTATTCTGAAACTGTCAGATAACCAGTGTAGTGATTTTAAAACTGGTGTGATGTGACCTTCTGGTTCTTGGAAGAACACGTGCTGCAGCATTGTGAATCAGTTGGAGTTGATTAATTGCTTTTCCTTTGGTAGCCAGACAGGAGAGCGTTACTATAATCCAACCTGCTACAGTAGTAATAAAAGCATGCATTAGTCTTTCAGTATCAGTCTGGAAGAGCAGAGGGTTTCACCATGGCAATGATAAAATTATGTCCTTGTCACATTATTTATATGGGCCTCAATATCTTACCTTTCTGGCCTGGTATTTCAATTTCAGTGTCAATGTTTATAAGTGCACCGGTAGTCTCTCCCTCCCTCTCTCTCTCTCTCTCTCCCTCCCCCTCTCTCTCTCTCTCTCTCTCTCTCTCCCTCCCTCCCTCTCTCTCTCTCTCTCTCTCTCTCTCCCTCCCCCTCTCTCTCTCTCTCTCTCTCTCTCTCTCTGCATCACTATGCAATGCATTAGCACACAGCAGGCAGACTAGGACTCAAATGGGCCAACGAAAGCACATCTATTTTTATCTTAATTGTATGTATTTTCCATCTTATTTCCCCTGGTTTTATGTTCATTTTATGTCTATTTTTATGTGAAGCACTCTGTGCATGTACATTCTTTGGTTTAAAATGTTTTTAAAGACTCATGGCAGTTCACTGTGTTAGGGTTGAGGAAGGGTTGGACCCAGCAGGTTCAATCAAGGGTTTTAATCTTCAAGAGGTCAAAACACAGGAAACACAGGGAGCAATACTACCACACACCAGGGCCCGACTAGGACATACACCAGGGCCCGACTAGGACACAGGAAACACAGGGAGCAACACTACCACACACCAGGGCCCGACTAGGACACAGGAAACACAGGGAGCAACACTACCACACACCAGGGCCCGACTAGGACACAGGAAACATGAGGGCTTAAATACACAAGGAGAACAATCAAGGAACAAGGTGCAGGAAATGGGACCGGGCTAGAACATGAATGGGAACAGAACTATCGTCTGGGAACAAGAGTCAGGAACATATTGGGACCATGATTAGAACCGGGAGCTGGGGACTGAAGACGGGCTAGAAGGGCCTAGAGAGGAGGGACTAGAGGGAGGGGCTCTAGGACTAGGGGGAGGAGCTCTAGGACTAGGGGGGCTAGAGCTGGGAGCACCAGGACTAGAGGGAGGAGCTCTAGGACTAGGGGGAGGAGCTCTAGGTCTAGGGGGGCTAGAGCTGGGAGCACCAGGACTAGAGGGAGGGACTCTAGGACTAGGGGGCTAGAGCTGGGAGCACCAGGACTAGAGGGAGGAGCTCTAGGACTAGGGGGAGGAGCTCTAGGACTAGGGGGGCTAGAGCTGGGAGCACCAGGACTAGAGGGAGGAGCTCTAGGACTAGGGGGAGGAGCTCTAGGACTAGGGGGCTAGAGCTGGGAGCACCAGGACTAGAGGGAGGGGCTCTAGGACTAGAGGGAGGGGCTCTAGGACTAGGGGGGCTAGAGCTGGGAGCACCAGGACTAGAGGGAGGAGCTCTAGGACAAGATCATACACACTAGGAACATCAACATATCTTAGTGACAAAGCGCAGGTAAAACATATCATGGCGACAACGTGCACAAAAGTCCCAGGGGGGAGTGGCAGGGAGTGCTGGGTAGGAGGGCTGCAGCAGGCAGGCACGGGTTCGGGGTTCCGGGGTTCGGGGGTCAGGGGTTCGGGGGTCAGGTGTGTGGAGGAGCCGTGCCCTAAGCTCGTTAGCTGTAGCTCTCCATGCGCAGGGTGTGTGCAGAGAGTCACTGGGAGGAGAGGTAGGGCGAGAGTGGGGGAACACTTCAAACGAACTCCATACCGAAGTAACCAGAAAAGACTTGTGGTACACGTTTCAGTACATAATGTATTGCTGTTCATGAAAAGTAAAGTGCCTTGATCTGAATCTCATCCCATGAGAAGGTCCAGGCCTTTGACTTGAAAGCCCTATGAGCAGATCGGTATCTCCCTCCCTCCACCAGAGATGACCTCATCTCAATGGTGCCTCCGAGGCCCCTGAAAGGCCTCTCCCTTCATCGGCTGCCCAGAATCAGCCTGGATTCTCTTTCTGATGTTCCATACAGGCAGCTCAGCTGAATCTCTATGTGATGTCTTAGCCAACATGCGTAGGTGTGTCCAAATCAAAAAATCTCACCTCCCTGGGTCATGTAACTGGTCATACAAAAAGGACATAAAATACTCTGTGAAATATAATCTCACTAGTTAAGATAGATACACAGATTCTGTCTTACAGAGAAGACTACAATATTAGACTAGTCACAGTTACTCTGATCACCAGTTCCTTCATTTCATAGGTGTGATCCATCATTTCTCAAAAAAAAATTAATGTCTGGATTTCAAAAAAAATCAGAATATGATGTAATATTAGCTGTTCTATTCTAGAATATTCTGAAACATGAAAGTCCATCACCACAGAATGCACAAAGCGTGGGTAGACCAGAGAGACGGAGCCAATCGGGGCATAATGGTCCTCCTGGTACAAAGAGATGGTGATTAAACCGGTCTACAGCCAACACCTGCCCTGCTCTGCACACACACACACACACACCGGTCTACAGCCAACACCTGCCCTGCTCTGCACACACACACACACCGGTCTACAGCCAACACCTGCCCTGCTCTGCACACAGACACAGAGTCCTCATCTCTCAGCAGAGCCTTTACCATCAGGCTTTACCCAGCGTGTAGTTGTGTGACGCCAGGGCCTGGCTGACTGAGCTGGTTAAAAGGAGTGACCATGCTTGGATCACTGACAGGAGAGACACTGGAACCAGTTCAATAACTGGCTAAAACCAGTATTCCTCCTGGGTGGCATCAAGCAAGGTTTGATACAAAGCTCGTATCATTTAACAATTCATCTGATAAACCCATTCTCACATTCAATCAATCAATCAATCAAAGCTTTATTTGTATAGCGCATTTCATACCCAGAGGCAACACAATGCGCTTTACAGAGAACAAGGGAGGTGGGCATACGACCCACCCCTACATATTCCAGAGGGAAGCAAAAAAACAGTATCACCCGGGGGCCAGATAAGTGAGCTGTAAAAATTCTTCCCTGACCCCTCTCAACAAGGCGATCGAGCAAGCTCCAGGAGTATGTTTGTCTACCGGCTAAGAACATTAAAGCAATACATTACATTACATTAAATTACATTTCAGAGTGAGAGAGGCTAAAAAGCATCATAGGAGAGAGGACATTCTACGGACATGCTACGACATCCACAGCAGACACGGGGGTATCTATCGGACTCCGGGAGGTCTGCTGGTGACAGTGGGGCATCCACTGGACCTGGTTAGAAGATTCTGACATTCATGGGGCGTTCTGGTGCCTCTAACCCTGTTAACCCTGAAGAAAGGCTCTGACCCAACTCTCAGGAATACTCCGAAGACATTTCCCACATTATTCCATTGTTCTAGAGCTCCATTGAGTCATGTTGACAAAGCATAACGTTGTTACTGCATGCATACCACTGTCCATTCAGCTTTGCTATGGCCAAAACAAGAGGGCAGAGTATGAGTAGCTTTCCAGTAGTCTCTAGTTGAGGTACAGTTCAGCTCGAGCTTGTTAGGAAACCTTCCACACTCTTGAGAGTGCAATTATGTGCAGGCAAATCCCACTGGGCTGTGCGTTGAGGGGAAGCCCACTGAACAGGAAATAGATGGAGGAGTCCATGGGTTAAGTGTAGGAATTGTCTGTATCTGCACACTCGGATAAGAACAGCGCAAACTCTGCCAGCTTGACCATGTCTGGTCAGAGTGGCTGCATCTTAATTGGCACATCTCCGCCTCACCTCAACGCCCTTATATGTACTAGGGCTGGGTTTTAAAAAGCGATTTATCGATTCTGAATCAAATGATTCAGAATTGATTCATGAATCCCAAAATCGATATTTTATTTAATGAATGAATGAATAAATGAAGGAATGAATAGTTCATTAATTCATTCAATGATTCATTCATTCATTCATTTTTGGAAATCAGTATCGATACCCAGCCCTAGTATTGATGTGTTGCATAACTTGGCAGTCATGTAATTAAGGTAACAGCTAAAAAAAAACAGGTTTTAGTAACACTATCCGAATCGATATTGAATCGAATTTAATTGAATTGTGATAATCGATTCTGAACCTTGTGAATCGGAATCGAATCGATTCTTGAAATTCGAATTGATACCCAGCCCTAATATGTACACACTGAGGATAGGTAATAGCTGTGGACATGCCCCCAAAACACTGGCAGCTTCAGACTCTCTGGGCAGGAAATGCAGAACATACTCTGTCAGTAGTATCCTGCTTTAGAGTGGCACCTTTGCTGTTATAATACCATGAGAGAAGAGAAGCTGTCTTCCTGTTTAACTTGCTCAGAGACAGAGAGAAAGAGAAAGAGAAAGAGAGAGAGAGAGAGAGAGAGAGAAAGAGAGAGAGAGAGAGAGAGAGAGAGAGAGAGAGAGAGAAATAAAGAGAGAAAGAGAGAGAGAGAGAGAGAGAGAGAGAGAGAGAGAGAGAGAAAGAAAGAAATAAAGAGAGAAAGAGAGGGCGCAAACATCCAAACCATAAAAACATACAGACATACTGTAGCATTGACCAGGGTGATTCTGGGGTCCAAGCACCCAGACAGGTAGGGGTGTCTGTGAATGATTAACCAGGCTAATGTAGAAAGATCAAGGAGGCAGAGATGCACATCATTTCTACAGCAACACCATTACTGTAATTCCACCTGACATGCAAAGTGATGTCTGTTCTGTTTTGTTTCAGGGACGTCCACTCAAGGCCTGGATCAAACCGCCCTGCTCAGCTGCAGTAGCCTATTACTTGTAAACATCAGTGGAGGAGGAGGCACACTTGCACCTTGTTTGGTGAGCTGGTCAGTCAGTACTGGAGAACAAACGGGCAGTGTTGAGACGACGTGCAGTTCAGCGCGGCGCTACAGATCAATATCAGTCCAGATGACGCTGAGTGACCACCTCCACTGCTTTGATCTACGCCATGGAGGGCGCTGCCGCTGTTCGGCTGGAGAGCTGGGGTGTTAGAGGGATGTGGGAATTGAATCCTCCCACAGCTGTCATGAATAAACCTGGTTACCTCAGACCTGACTGAAGACACGTAAACAGATATACAGGCAGGTTTAATCCAAAGCGATTTCTATTTTTTGATGTGATTTTGCATTTTGATTATTAATATGCTGCTTGGAATCAAAAAGTCTGTCTTCTTGATATTTTCTGATGACAAAACCCCCTTATTATATACAATATTTAGACATTATCTAAAATGCTTTACTATAGCAGCTGCCTTCAGGCTATCCTTAGTATCTCGCCTCCTCAGGATAAACAGAAATCCTCACAGACCTCTTGACCAGGAAACAAAACATGGACTGCAGAAAATCGTAAGAGATTTTGGGCACCATTCAAGACTGCAGCACACACAGGGGATCTGTCTGTGTGAACAGATCTCACAGCAAGGGGGCGTTGACCTCATACAGTGGCTGTGACATTTATAACTTATTTCATTACTAAATAGCCTCGATATCTCTTCATTCTGATTCCCGGTGAAGTCCGGTCTGGAAAGTCACATGGACTTATGACATTTAGACCTATATTTGAGTTTATTTGGCAAGTTGAAGATACAGTGAGCCTAATGTGATGTTGTAGTCCGTTGAGTCATCTGTCCTTTCTGTAAACACTCAAGTTCCTGTTTTAGAGTTCATTAACACCCTCCACCTCTCACTTCCAGGAAACCCATCCAAAAGGCTCAATGTCCGGTCCTGTCCTGGTTGAGTAGCAACTCTGTGTGTGTGTGTGTGTGTGTGTGTGTGTGTGTGTGTGTGTGTGTGTGTGTGTGTGTGTGTGTGTGTATTAGTGTGTGTGTGTATTAGTGTGTGTGTTTGAGAGTGTGTTGGAAGGTTCTGAATCAGAGTAAGGTCAGTGGAAGTGATGCAGTCAGCCCGGTGGTGGTAATGAGGGGTGTGATCTGAAGCACGAGCCCCCCGGCAGCATGGGCGTCGGAAGGGACATGAAAGTGGGTGGGACACCAAAAGGGGGGGTCTGGGGGCCCTCCCCCATAACATTTTGAAGTGAAGAGATGCCAATTCCTGTATTCTAGAGCATCTTTACAGGTGGTTCGATACTTTTATCTGGCTATAACAAGAGGAGAAATATCTAATAATGTTGTATATATAGAGAGATATTTATTTATATTTCCTGCACAAATTTAACATACTAAATAACATTTCCCTTACATGTTTCTGTTCTTCAACAAGAGAAAGAGCAAGCTTTCATAATGTCTGTTCCTGAACTGGTCTCTCCCCGTCTGTTCCTGAACTGGTCTCTCCCTGTCTGTCCCTGAACTGGTCTCTCTCTGTCTGTTCCTGAACTGGTCTCTCTCTGTCTCTCCCTGTCTGTCCCTGAACTGGTCTCTCCCTGTCTGTTCCTGAACTGGTCTCTCTCTGTCTCTCCCTGTCTGTTCCTGAACTGGTCTCTCCCTGTCTCTCCCTGTCTGTTCCTGTCTGTTCCTGAACTGGTCTCTCTCTGTCTTCCTGAACTGGTCTCTCCCCGTCTGTTCCTGAACTGGTCTCTCCCTGTCTGTTCCTGAACTGGTCTCTCTCTGTCTTCCTGAACTGGTCTCTCCCTGTCTGTTCCTGAACTGGTCTCTCTCTGTCTGTTCCTGAACTGGTCTCTCTCTGTCTGTTCCTGAACTGGTCTCTCCCTGTCTGTTCCTGAACTGGTCTCTCCCTGTCTCTCTCTGTCTGTTCCTGAACTGGTCTCTCTCTGTCTGTTCCTGAACTGGTCTCTCCCTGTCTGTTCCTGAACTGGTCTCTCTCTGTCTGTTCCTGAACTGGTCTCTCTCTGTCTGTTCCTGAACTGGTCTCTCCCTGTCTGTTCCTGAACTGGCTGTGTGTCACTTGTTGTCTGCTCTGCTGCCTAACAACACTTCCATATTAGTGTTTCCACATTTCACATAATTTCTTGTGAACATTAACCAGTTATTATTTTAAGTAGTATTTTATTCCATAATATTCTTATTTTGCATTTTGGTGCAAAAAAAAAGAAGTTATGTCCATTTTTCTTTTTTCTGCCATGATGGCTGGCTGGCTGGCTGGCTACGTGCACACACACACACACACACACACACACACACACACACACACACACACACACACACACACACACACACACACACACACTTTGCAGGTTAGTTATTCTCCAAGTACACAACTATATTCTTATACCAGCAACAGCTAGGCTACAAGCTGTGTACAACCTGCATTTGCTTGACTGCAAACTGTGATCACTGACACGTTAGGCTATGCTCTGCATTCTTTGTGCTTTAATTCAAAGAAAAACGTTTTATAATGACGAGTCGTCTTGCTGTGTTCACACCGGGCGCGAATTTGAGGAAGGCGTCTGGCCGAAACGTTAGCATGATCCATTGACAGCAAAAATAAAACCGGTGAAATAGAGGATCTGTCCATGTATCTTTTATTGGCGAGTGCTACCATTCATCTTTGATGTCCTTTTAGATGTGTAACTTCCTTTGTAGTTTGATTCTATCCTATGTCAGCATTATGAAAATAATGTATACTTGTGAACAAACCTCACTCTTGGTGACTTGTATTATTATGTGCACAAGACCAAATCCAACCAGATTCATGCTTGCTTCATCCCACATGTTTAAGTAGTTAGAGCGAGGCACTAAATCAATCAACCCCAGCTCTCCCTGAAGGATGGAAAATAAACAGCAGCTGGCGCGGGAGCCGCCATGTGTCACTCATTCTGTGCAGTCCAGAAATGACCTGCTGAGGGTTGTTGACCCCTGACCCCCTGAACTGGTCTGGAGGGAGTAGGGGAGTGGTGGCCCGCCAACACACACCTCTCCTGGGGACAGGAGACCAGAGGCAACAAGGGTGGGAAACGTCTCCAGACCCTGAGGACAGGGGAAGGACAGGACAGACCCTTTCCAATAGCGTTTCCACTGCTGGGGCCATCCATCCATCCATCCATCTTCATCCGCTTATCCGGGGTCGGGTCGCGGAGGCAGCAGCTCCAGCAGGGGGCCCCAGACATCCCTTTCCCTGGCAGCATCAACCAGCTCTGCCTGGGGAATCTTTAGCCGCTCACAGGCCAGTGCGGAGATGTAGTCCCGCCACCTGGTCCTGGGTCTACCCCGCGGCCTCCTCCCAGCCGGACACGCCTGGAACACCTCCCTAGGGAGGCGCCCAGGAGGCATCCTCACTAGATGCCCGAACCACCACTACTGAGGCCGCATGCTAAAATTCTGAAATATCCTCCTTTGCTCTGCTCTCCTTTCCTTCATGACCACCAATGGAAAGCAGACTGAGTACAGTGGAACCTGTATTTGCATCTCCTTCCTATGTAGCTGTGTTTTTATATTGGGAAAGAAAACTCCCGCGTCCTTCGCCTTACCAGCGGTTACAAAGGAAGATGGCGGAGGATTTAAGGATGTCATCAAGATACCAATCATGCTCACCAGTAATGGGTGGTCAACAGGGGAAGTAGACATGAAAGGGAACCTATTTCAGCGTCTCGGGTCACAGTTCTGCATCGTCCTCCGTGAGTGATGACGTCCAGCAGACATCTCAGATGAAGTGCTTCCATGGGGCCTCGGGGTTTCACTGCAAGAAGCCACAGTTCATTACTCTCCCTCCTATCTCATCTTTCCAGTACCATCGTATGGCTCCTCGTGTCAGTAGATGATGTCAGACAATTTTCGGCATCAGGCACCAGTAGTCTCCGTCTGCTGCACAGTTTTTTGTACATACAATGACTTTTTCCCCATTTGTCTTCCTGTATAACAGCGTAGTCATGGACACTGGGACTACTGTAACTACACTGAAGATGGTGTACTTACTCTATAAACAAAAATATACAATCTTAAAAGTACTAGATACCTATAAGTCTCACATTGATGGACTTTTATGTATTGCACTGATTTTAACTATCTCACATTGATGGACGTTTGTGTGTTGTGCTGTTTTATGTAGTCCTTGTAAAAATAAACAAATAAATAAATACATAGTTGAAGAGTTTGTGGAATTGTAGTGCCACCCAGTGGTAAGCATGACACATGACATGACCTCTACCATGTGAGTGCCTACTTGCACAAACAACAGCACATCTTAAAAGCACTTGAATAACCTCTACCTGCCTCAGCTCCCACACACCAGGGGCCTCATTTATCATTGAGGTACGCCTTCTTTTACACGGTCTTTTTCGCGAGTTCAGGCGTACGCCATTTGCCCCCCCCACATTGCGATTTATCAAGCCGTAAGGGCGAAAATTTAGTCGCCTTTCTCCGCGCTTTTGTAGGACACCTCTCAGCTTGTCCTACCGATTTACACAGTGTTCTACGCCCTTCTTGAACACAGGGGGAACTGGCGACGCAGGTGGTGCGTCGGTGAATTACTATGTTTGACGGAGAGAATAAGAGCGACAGTTCATGAACGCACATACATGTAGGCTAATAGCCCAATTCAGCACAAACATATATCGCAATGCAAGATTAGACGTGTCCTCTAACCGGCTCATTCATGCTCCGATATGGATTTGTTCCCCAAAACGGAACCTATGCGCTGTCCCAAACCTTTCCGCGCTATATGTCACACACCTAATGCAGGCACTCCATCAAACGGCAATAATTGACCAATTAGATTGTCATTAATATGTGATCATGTGGACCTGTTTGCTCTTTGGTAAGCATATAAATGACAGTCCTCCTGTGCGTAATGCGAGCCTAAATGAATCCGGCGCTACTCGGCCTACTAGCCGAGATAGAACTCCAAAGAGGTGACGGCGATGGCGACTGCACCCACATAAGGGCACCATCAGTGAATGAATACGTCTATGTGAATCGCTAAAATGTGCACACTATAAATACCCAAATCATATGTGACATGCTCATCACAAGTGTAGTGGCACGGTGGCCTGGCTCCACGCATGACTCATTCATCCTGGCGCACAGCAGGGTAGGGCTAGACTGGAGGCAGGCGCTGCGCGTGACGGCTGGCTTATTGGTGTGTGCATAGCCAAGATACATATTCTTTGTCTTATTTACTTTAATCTTTATTAGCATTTTCCATCCATACAACGACAATACAATAAAACATAAAAACCTACAATAACAGCTTATGGGTACATCCATCCATGCAGCTTTTTTTTCTTACTCAAATATGACAATTTTAATATTAGTGGTATCATCACACTTCCTTCTATAATCCATCCATTTTTCCCATCTCCCTTCAAACTTTCCTTCCTGCATCCTCAATGCATGCATGAACCTCTCCCTAACATACATCTCCTCCACAACACCCAGCCACTGCTCCTTGGTTGGGGGTCCCACCTTATACCAAGCCCTCGTTATTGTCTTATTACTAGCAACCAATAGTACTTTCACTAGGTATCTGTCCCCTCCTTGTACATCATCCCGTGTTATGTTTGCCAAGATATATATTCAAAGCTGATAAGAAGGTGGAGGCACTGGAGGTCGTGGCGCTGGAGGTTGCAACTCGCGGGGGCATGACCGTCAGGTCCAGGACCACTGCAGACTCCCCCTCCTCTGAGTCCCACCCCACGTCAGAGTCTGGAGAAACAATTTCAATCATTTTCTTTGAGTTTGTCTGTGAACTTGATTATGCATTACACATTTCATTGTGCAGCCATATTCATTTGATATGTTTTTCTGTTGGCAGTCAAATAAATGCTGTGATTTACCGGGTGATTTAGATGAGTATTAATCTCCCATGGGGGACAATGTCTAATGTGGTCCAACATTATGAAGTGATCATCTGGGGTTATTGTTACATGTTTGTGGTCCTAAATCAATCCTAGCCGGCCACATGATGTTGGGAATGTTTGCTTCACTCGCAGCCACATGTTACAGTATGTCCGTGTATGCCCAACCCTAGATGCACAACACGTAGCTAAAGTAGGCTACTAAGCTGTAGGAGCAAACAGACAAACGTAGGCGATTTATACCTTCCGAAGAGGATTGCCTTCCTCACGTGGACCTCACCAACTAGCACATGCACCTCCGTCTCCGAAAAGTTCCTCTTCTTTGCTCTTCGTTCCATGTTTCATTGTCCCGCCTGGGTGCTCCACGCTACCTTTTTAAGCCGGTTCCTTCCGGGAAACCACGTTTGTCCACTCATGGTTTTGACCATATATGGTTGGATTTGGGCGTGGAGGGGGCGGAACACGGGGCGCGTGCGCGTACGCTCTCTTCCCCGCCCGTCTCGGATTTACCGTGCAGAAAAGGGCATACGACATTTTTGATAGATCCGAAAAGCGTGTAAATATTCTCGTCGTACGCTACATTGTGCATTTTCCGCGTTTTCGTCGTACGCCCTCTTTTACACCTGAATTTACACGCTCTTTGATAAATGAGGCCCCAGGGCTGCAGCACATCACCATGTCAAAAACATGCCTTTCATTTCCTCGCTGTGCCTGAGACGCCATGAGTTCCCTCAGGTTCGACAAATCACCGCTCCTCAAATGAAAACAGTCACTTATGCAAAGAAAATGGAGCGCTTGGTTACTAAGCAGCCTCAGGAGTCCTAACCTTTATTTACAGAGAACATTTGCATTCAGACAGCTTTGTCCACAGTCCAAGATCCCACAGTTATCCTCTACAGCACTTCACATTCACACAGTTAACCCAGCACCTCGTACCTCGGCCTCTTCACAAGCCTGTGAAACTGTCTCCACAAATCACTGCCTCCTTAACAGGCCTCTCAATCCTGAGCCCAGAGAAGAGGCGGAGCCTGCTGTCCACTTCCAACATCAGATCCAGCTCAGTTCAAATCAACGATTGGTCAATTAGTTACATGCAGTACATTGGGCGGGAATAACAGCCTGTGTACCCGATGGTTCCTCTTGCCCAGGCCTGGGCCTCAGGCCATCCTCTACTGAGAGTGCTTTCAGGTCCAAATCATAAGGTCATGGTTCAAAGTCAGTGCAGAGGTGGTTTTCTCTACAGATGAATAGTCAGTTGAATACTGAACACTCTGAATACGCATCTCTGCTTTGTTCTGAGGAGTAGAGTCGGGTCAGGGCGCTCATCTCTGCTTTGTTCTGAGGAGCGGAGTCGGGTCAGGACCAGAGCATTCATCTCTGCTTTGTTCTGAGGTGCGGAGTCGGGTCAGGACCAGAGCGCTCATCTCTGCTTTGTTCTGAGGAGTAGAGTCGGGTCAGGACCAGAGCACTCATCTCTGCTTTGTTCTGAGGAGTAGAGTCGGGTCAGGACCAGAGCACTCATCTCTGCTTTGTTCTGAGGAGTAGAGTCGGGTCAGGACCAGAGCACTCATCTCTGCTTTGTTCTGAGGAGTAGAGTCGGGTCAGGACCAGAGCGCTCATCTCTGCTTTGTGTCGACCCGGAGCTGAGGATGGTGGCCTCTTTTGTGAAAATTCAGACACAGAATAATGAAAGCGAAGGCTCTTGCAGTGTCTCTTCCTTTATCCTTGACAACCTTCTTTTCTCCCGACCTTCCTCTTTATCTTTTGACTTTCAATCCTCAGTCTGTGTCGGTTGTAGTTCCAGCAAATCCAGGGAGATGCTGCCAAATAGGGACTTACACAATTCAAAAGAGAACACTTTGTATGACATTCAGAAGAAATGACTTCTCTTGGCTCGATCATCCTTCTTCAAGAGTTTCAATAAATATGTTTTTTTTTTTTTTGAGCAACAGAGCAGAGCAGAGACAGAGCAGGTCTGAGAATAGCACTGGTTTGTGCTTTGAGCTCAGGAACCCTGTGAAGGCCTCCTGCTGGAGAGCCATTCCAGCTGCACAGCAAGGGGCCCCTATACTTCACTAGGACCCCTCTTTCCCTGTAGAACCTCAATCAATCAATCAATCAATCAAAGCTTTTTGATTTTTGTATTTGTAAAGCGCATTTCATACCCAGAGGCAACACAATGCGCTCTACAGAGAACAAGGAGGTGGGCATACGACCCACTCTCTACATATTCCAGAGGGAAGCAACAAAACAGTAATCACCCGGGGGCCAGATAAGTGAGCTGTAAAAATTCTTCCCTGACCCCTCTCAACAAGGCGATCGAGCAAGCTCCTGGAGTATGTTTGTCTACCGGCTAAGAACATTTATAAAGCAATACATTACATTAAATTACATTTCAGAGTAAGAGAGGCTAAAAAGCATCATAGGAGAGAGGACATTCTACAGACATGCTACGACATCCACAGCAGACACGGGGGTATCTATCGGACTCCGGGAGGTCTGCTGGTGACAGTGGGGCATCCACTGGACCTGGTTAGAAGATAGGAGGGAGAGAGAGAGGCACTAGGGAGAGGGAAGGCAGAGGGAAGGCAGTGTAGAACCTCAAACGGAGAACACAGTAGTGTGGTCTGCTGCACTCTTAGAATATGCCCATTGTTCCCCTCTGCGCTTTTAATATTTTTCACTGAAACTAGTTGTAGATAACTGTTTGTATTGTTACTGTTTGATTAGACTGAATTCAAATTGATTGTCATTGCACAGAGTACAAGTACTGGGAAAACCAAATGCTGTTTAGAATCTAACCAGAAGTTACATTACATTACATTAAATTACATTACAGTCATTTAGCAGCCGCTTTTATCCAAAGCGACTAACAATAATTGCATTTAATGTAGGAAAAGCTACTAATGTACTTGCTATAACTCACAAGTGCATCTCCTTTCTAAATCAAGTGACTGAGAGCATAATCTAGTGCTGAAGGCAAAGTGCAAGAATAGCAATCTAAAACACAATAGGTGCTTAAGAGGGAGGATGGTTGTACTGTAGTATTCGAGACGTGAGCGTAGCGGTCGGGAGGGGGGGTAGGGTTTGACCATGGCCTGGAGGTAGGAGGGGGTGTAGGGTTTGACCATGGCCTGGAGGTAGGAGGGGGTGTAGGGTTTGACCATGGCCTGGAGGTAGGAGGGGGTGTAGGGTTTGACCATGGCCTGGAGGTAGGAGGGGGTGTAGGGTTTGACCATGGCCTGGAGGTAGGAGGAGGTGTAGGGTTTGACCATGGCCTGGAGGTAGGAGGGGGCTGTTTCTCTCATTGCCCTGTAGGTTAGCACCAGAGTTTTAAACTGGATGTGAGCCGCTACAGGGAGCCAGTGTAGGGAACGGAGAAGGGAAGGTGTGTGGGAGAACTTGGGGTGGTTGAACACCAGGCGAGCAGCAGCTTTCTGGACAAGTTCCAGGGGTTTAATGGCTGACACCGGGGCCCCAGCGAGGAGGGAGTTGCAGTAGTCCAGGCGGGAGATGACCAGGGCCTGGATGAGCACCTGCGCCGTTTCAACAGTGAGGAAGGGTCGAATCTCCTGATATTGTAGAGCATGAATCTGCAGGAGCGTGTGACGGATGTGATATGTGCGGAGAAAGACAGTTGGTCGTCCAGGGTCACACCCAGGTTCCTCGCAGTCCCGGTCGGCATCACCACTGTGTCTTCCACGGTGATGGCCAGGTCCCGGAGTGGGCAGCCCTTCCCCGGGAGGAACAGCAGCTCAGTCTTGTCCAGGTTGAGCCTGAGGTGATGTGTCGTCATCCACTCCGAGATGTCAGCCAAGCACCCAGCTGTGCGTGTCTCTACTTGGGTATCAGAAGGGGGAAATGACAGGACCAGTTGAATGACAGAGCCCAGAGATGTAGTGTAGAGGGAAAAAAGGAGAGGACCCAGGACAGACCCTTGTGGAACCCCCGTAGTCAGACTACGCGGTTCCGACGTCGACCCTCTCCATGTCACCTGGTAGGAGCGGCCCGTCAGGTAGGATGCAAACAGGGAGTGTGCAGAGCCATCGATGCCTTTCTCTTCGAGGGTGGAGAGGAGGATCTGGTGGTCTACCGTATCAAACGCTGCTGACAAGTCTAGGAGTATCAGGACAGAAGAGAGAGAGTTCGCTCTCGTGGCATGGAGTGACTCCGTCACTGCAAGGAGGGCGATCTCTATCAAGTGGCCAGCCTTGAACCTGGACTGGTGGGGGTCTAGGAGGTCGTTTTGGTGGGGATACGAAGACAGTTTGTTAAAGATAGCACATTCAAGTGTTTTCGATAGAAAGGATAGAAGGGAAACTGAGAGATGTTTTTTTCAGGAGGGGGGTGACTCTGACAGTCCTGAAAGCGGAGGGAAAGCAACCTGAAGTGTGTGAAAGAAGCAGTGAAGTGCAGTGCAGTGTAATGTACATGCAGAAGTACTATATAGAATATGATTGAAAGATATGAAAAAACGAAGGTGTATACAGTATGGTCAGTGTTGACAGGAAGAACAGTATGAACAGATCAAGTGATGAGTACGCTAACAGTGTGAAAACTAATAGCAGTGTGTGTGCTTTACATTCTGACAACTTAATTAAAATCTTCATTAAAAATCTACAGATTCGCTGCAAGCTTGGTCTAAAGCAACCACATCAGCTTTTTGTCACATAGACCCCTGCATGATGCACAGCCTCACAGAACCTGATACACAGGAAGGAACGTTCCTTCATTGAAGGAAGTACACATCACTTACAACGATGACAAAGAGTTTAGGAAAAACCCTTAAACCTACCAAGTAACATTTGTATTGTTAGAAATGTTGTCGTTTGCAACAAAGATCATCATCATCATCATCATCATCTTCATCCACTTATCCAGGGTTGGGTCGCGGAGGCAGCAGCTCCAGCAGGGGGCCCCAGACATCCCTTTCCCTAGCAGCATCAACCAGCTCTGCCTGGGGAATCTTTAGCCGCTCACAGGCCAGTGCGGAGATGTAGTCCCGCCACCTAGTCCTGGGTCTACCCCGCGGCCTCCTCCCAGCCGGACACGCCTGGAACACCTCCCTATGGAGGCGCCCAGGAGGCATCCTCACTAGATGCCCGAACCACCTCAACTGGCTCCTTTCGACGCAAAGGAGCAGCGGCTCTACTCCGAGTCTCTCCCGGATGACTGAACTTCTCACCCGATCTCTCAGGGAGACCCCAGCCACCCTCCGGAGAAAACTAATTTCGGCCGCTTGTATCCGTGATCTCGTTCTTTCGGTCATGACCCATCCTTCATGACCATAGGTGAGGGTGGGGACGAAGATAGACCGGTAGATCGAGAGCTTTGCCTTTTGGCTCAGCGACTGCAGAACCGCACCAGCTGCTCCGATTCTCCGGCCAAACTCCCTCTCCATGGTTCCCTCACTCGTGAACAAGACCCCCAGATACTTGAACTCCTTCACTTGGGGTTAGGACTCATTTCCTACTCGGAGCGGACAGGCCACCGGTTTCCTGCTGAGAACCATGGCCTCAGATTTAGAAGTGCTTATTCTCATCCCAGCCGCTTCACACTCAGTTGCGAACCTATCCAGAGAGTGCTGGAGGTCGCAGGCAGCTGATGCCATCAGGACCACATCATCTGCAAAAAGCAGTGACGTGATCCCCAGCTCACCGAACTGCAAACCCACCTCCCCCCGGCTACGCCTCGATATCCTGTCCATGAAAATCACAAACAGGATTGGTGACAAAGCGCAGCCCTGGCGGAGGCCAACACCCACCGGAAAGGAAAACGACTTACTGCCGAGGACCCGGACACAGCTCTCGCTCTGGGTGTACAGGGATTGGATGGCCCTAAGTAGGGACCCCCTCACCCCATACTCCCGCATAACCCTCCACAAGACCTCTCGAGGGACCCGGTCGTAAGCCTTCTCCAAGTCCACAAAACACATGTAGACAGGTTGGGCAAACTCCCAAGCCCCCTCCAAGATCCTTGCGAGAGTGAAGAGCTGGTCGGTAGTTCCACGACCAGGACGAAATCCGCATTGTT
Organism: Borostomias antarcticus; assembly: GCF_949987555.1. Lineage (NCBI taxonomy): Eukaryota > Metazoa > Chordata > Actinopteri > Stomiiformes > Stomiidae > Borostomias > Borostomias antarcticus. Next base: position 1,231,120 of record NC_140243.1, read on the forward strand.
CCTCTTCGATCTGAGGTTCGACTATCGGCCGGACCCTCCTTTCCAGCACCTTGGAGTAAACTTTCCCTGGGAGGCTGAGTAATGTGATGCCTCTATAATTCGCACACACCCTCTGGTCCCCTTTTTTGAATATTGGGACCACCACCCCAGTCTGCCACTCCTTCGGCACTGACCCAGACTTCCACGCAATGTTACAGAGGCGTGTCAACCAAGACAGCCCCTCTGCACCCAGCGCCTTCAGCATTTCTGGACGGATCTCATCAGTCCCTGGGGCTCTGCCACTGTGGAGTTGTTTGACTACCTCAGTGACCTCCTCCAAGGACATTGACGACCCCCCATCATCTTCCGGCTCTGCCTCGATCGTAGAGGGTGGATTAGTCGGGTTCAGGAGTTCCTCAAAGTGCTCCTTCCAACACTCAACAACCTCCTCAGTTGAGGTCAGCAGTGTCCCCTCCTTGCTGTATACAGCTTGGATGGTCCCCCGCTTTCCCTTCCTGAGGTGTCTGATGGTCTTCCAGAAACACTTTGGTGCCGACTGAAAGTCCTTCTCCATGGTTTCTCCGAACTCCTCCCACACCCGCTGCTTTGCCTTGGTCACAGCCGAAGCCGCAGCCCTCCGGGCCAGTCGATACCCTGCAACTGTTTCTGGGGTCTCCCGGGCTAACATAACCCGGAAGGCCTCCTTCTTCAGTCGGACGGCTTCCCTGACCACCGCTGTCCACCACGGTGTCCGAGGGTTACCGCCCCTTGAGGTACCTATGGCCCTCAGGCCACAGCTCCCAGCCGCAGCTTCAGCAATGGAGGCTTTGAACACCGACCACTCATGCTCGATGTCCCCAACCTCCACAGGGATGCCTGAGAAGCTCCACCGGAGGTGGCAATTGAAATCTCTCCGGACAGGCTCTTCCTCCAGACGTTCCCAGTTCACCCTCACTACACGCTTGGGTTTTCCAGGTCTGTCCAGAAGTTTCCCCCGCCATCGAAATCAGCTCACCACCAGATGGTGATCAGTGGACAGCTCTGCCCCTCTCTTTACCCGAGTGTCCAAAATGCATGGCCTCAGATCAGATGATACGATAACGAAATCGATCATCGACCTTCGGCCTAAGGTGTTCTGATGCCAGGTGTACTTGTGGGCATCCTTGTGTTAGAACATGGTGTTTGTTATGGACAAACCGTGACTAGCACAGAAGTCCAACAACAAAACACCACTTGGGTTCAGATCGTGGTGGCCATGCCTCCCAATCACGCCCCTCCAAGTTTCTCCATCGTTGCCTACGTGTGCATTGAAGTCCCCCAGTAGGACACTGGAGTCCCCTGCAGGAGCCCCCAAAAGGACACCACTCAGGGTCTGCAGGAAGGCTGAGTACTCTGAACTGCTGTTCGGTGCATAATCACAAACCACAGTCAGAGTCACCCCCCCCACAGTCCTAAGGCGCAGGGAGGCGACCCTCTCGTCCACTGGGGTGAACTCCAGCACAGAGGTGCTCAGCTGGGGGCTAGCTAGTATAGCCACACCTGCCTTACGCCTCATACCGTGAGCAACTCCGGAGAAGAACAGGGTCCAACCCCTATCCAGGAGTTTGGTTCCGGCGCCGGTGCTGTGCGTGGAGGTTAGCCCCACCAGGTGTAATTGGTATCGCTCCACCTCCCTCACAAGCTCCGGCTCCTTCCCCCCCAGCGAGGTCACGTTCCATGTCCCCAGAGCCAGCCTTTGCCGCCCGGGTCCGGTCCGTCGGTGCACCCCGCCTTCACCGCCACCTAGTTGGCAGCGCACCCGACCCCGACAATTCCTCCCGCGGGTGGTGGGTCTACAGGACGATGGAGGAGGAGATGGTGCTTCCACGTTGCTTATTCGGGCTGGGCCCGGCGGGGCTCCGTGGTAAGCCCGGCCACCAGGCGCTCGCATGCGGGCCCTCCGTCTGGGCCTGGCTCCAGACGAGGGCCCCGGGCTTCCTCCGGGCCGGGTCTCTCTTCCTTTTTGGTGTTCTGTCATCAGGGTTTTTTCCTGTAACCCCAGGTAGGGGGGCTAGGGGGTACTACCACTTGCCCAAGGTGGACCCCCAGTCTAGTGGAGGGAAGGAGGCGTCTTACTTCTCCATTCTAGTTTTGCAACTAGCCACTGCCGACTTGTAACAAAGACTTGTAAAATGCTAATGAGTTCCTTGGTAGGTGGAAGGATTTTTCCTAACCCATTTGTCATCGTTGTCAGTGCTGTGTACTTCATGAGTGCTAGATGCAAATCATTTTGCTGATGGGGCTTTTTTCAGCATGAGGACACTCACGTATGTTTATGTTGTGAAGTGTCATTGAGACATGAACATACAGGATATGCAACATAAATGAAATGTCCTGCTTTCCTTCTATCCTCTCCCCTTATGTCCCTCCTCTTATTCTGTAGGAAGAAGTGCATTATGCTCCTTTCTTGTGGCCCACTGACATTCCTCAAGAACCGGCATGATTAATTCCGATTAGGAGGCCCCGGGGCCAACTGTGTGTGTGTGTGTGTGTGTGTGTGTGTGTGTGTGTGTGTGTGTGTGTGTGTGTGTGTGTGTGTGTGTGTGTGTGTGTGTGTGTGTGTGTGTGTGTGTGTGGTGTGTGTGACTAAAGAGGAATGGAGTTTATGGCAGGGCTGTTCATGTTAGCACACCAAGAAGGCTGCCAAGGACTTGACTCTGACACACTGACCCTCAGCTCACTACACAGCCAGCACAGAACACACTCTGACACACTCCTAGTTGCCTCCAGGCAGGCATCAAACCTTCGCTCACATACAAGGAGTAGTAAAGGGAAAATGCATGTTTAGCCCTGGTTTAAGGTTACTTATGATCATATACAATGGTTCAGATCAAAACGTTGACAAAACTAGCACTTTTGAGAAAGTACAATGGATGTGGGTGGGCACCTTGAAATATCATTCAAAAAACATGTTATATGACATATATGAGTGTTTGCTGTTGCAGTTCTTATCTTTAGACACTAGATGGGGGAAATAATCCATATATTACATATTATACATTTAACCTCTCGTCCCCAGCAAAAATTGTGTATGCAGGCTACACTGTTCTATGGTCCCAATGTTGAAACCAAACCTACGCCCTTGGGTAGCAGCAGTTAGAGCTGCTCTAGTTGTAGTGGTTTCATAAGACGAACAGCACAGTTAGTGAGGAGGACCACTAACTCAGCCTTGTTGTCTTGCCATCGAAGTGTTCAGGTATGAATCAGTGCTCCCTGTCCCCCTCCCATCTGAGGCAGGTTCAGGGAGTTCACACAGATGGATTGTGCATTATGCAACATGAAACTACATTATGCAAGTATGTGTAGAAGAGGTGGTTCGGAGCATCACGCTTACTGCACATGTCGCTCCCAAACTGGGGATACTCTGGGTCTTATCATTGACTCTTGGCTTAATGTAGAGATGGTCATCATGTCTGTATCCCATCAGTGCTTAATGTAGAGATGGTCATCATGTCTGTATCACCTCAGTGCTTAATGTAGAGATGGTCATCATGTCTGGATCACCTCAGTGCTTAATGTAGAGATGGTCATCATGTCTGGATCACCTCAGTGCTTAATGTAGAGATGGTCATCATGTCTGGATCACCTCAGTGCTTAATGTAGAGATGGTCATCATGTCTGGATCCCCTCAGTGCTTAATGTAGAGATGGTCATCATGTCTGTATCCCCTCAGTGCTTAATGTAGAGATGGTCATCATGTCTGTATCCCCTCAGTGCTTAATGTAGAGATGGTCAGTCATGTCTGGATCACCTCAGTGCTGCAGCTTATGTGGCCACTAGTTGGTAGTCTTGTTCTTCCCAAATGTCAAATGGGAGTCAGACCACCTCTTTAACTATCAGAAAACAACACCTTCTACTTCACAATTCAAAGCGTAAAAAGAAGCACAATAAAACAAGTTTAACATAATACATTTTTAAATGTATAGTCTACACACTAGAAGTGAAGTAGTAAGGCTATTATGTGGCTATATAATGTCCTAGACTATGTGAGGAGACATGCAGGCTATTAACAGGTTAATACAGTATGTATAGGCTATAGCTTACATAAACGCGGGATATCTTCAGAGGCAAATATATTTGTGCCGTGTGGGGAAATTATCTTGTTAGCAGATTACGTATGAATATATAACAATATAAGGAGTATAGTGGTTAGTTGCAACTCTGGTTCAATCACCCCAAAAAATATAGTCTCTGGGAGAGATCAACTTCTCTCGCACGCTCGGTCGGATGACATCTCCGGCTTCCCTGGAAAGGAAGTATTTCAGCCCTCCTACAGATCCCAGGTCTGTTCCAAGTCTGTTCCAATGAAAACAGGTGGAATTCCCTGATCCGTCCAATCACGCGCGTTCCTGGCCAGTCCACACGCGAGAGACGAGGAGAGACGAGGAGAGACGAGGAGAGACGAGGAGAGACGAGGAGAGACGAGGAGAGACGAGGAGAGACGAGGAGAGACGAGGAGAGACGAGGAGAGACGAGGAGAGACGAGGAGAGACGAGGAGGCTGGCCAGTCCACACGCGAGAGACGAGGAGAGACGAGGAGAGACGAGGAGAGACGAGGAGAGACGAGGAGAGACGAGGAGGCTGGCCAGTCCACACGCGAGAGACGAGGAGAAACGAGGAGAGACGAGGAGAGACGAGGAGAGACGAGGAGAGACGAGGAGAGACGAGGAGAGACGAGGAGGCTGGCCAGTCCACACGCGAGAGACGAGGAGAGACGAGGAGAGACGAGGAGAGACGAGGAGAGACGAGGAGAGACGAGGAGAGACGAGGAGAGACGAGGAGAGACGAGGAGGCTGGCCAGTCCACACGCGAGAGACGAGGAGAGACGAGGAGAGACGAGGAGAGACGAGGAGAGACGAGGAGAGACGAGGAGAGACGAGGAGAGACGAGGAGGCTGGCCAGTCCACACGCGAGAGACGAGGAGGCTGGCCGCCGCGGCGTAGGCTTGAAGTGACACGGGGGAAAAATCCAGGAAAAGAAAGGAATTCCTGCTCGTACTGTACCAGGGTCCAGCTGCGCTCAGCCGTTTACGCGCGTTGTGGAAGACATTTCTCGTCCATAGTCGGAATTGAGCCCTAGAAAGTTAATTTAACCCTAGTAAGTTAATTGAGCCCTAGAAAGGTAAAGATCTGGAGGAGCTGGTTGTTTGGGAGTCAGGCGTGTGCCTGAGTGATAGAAGATACAAAGTGACCAGACCTTCCCGCGGGATACATTGTTTCAATCTTTGGGACTCTTTGATGTTTCACCGGATTTGAGAGCGTTTGGACTCTCTCACTCTCTCTGATCTTGTTTATTTTGAGCCTACTCTCTCGCTGGGGGGTCCTGGAAGGCTGTTTTCTGGGTTTCTAGACGGACGAGCACGACAGCCATGCCAGGGAAAACTAAGTACAACCTAGTGGATGATGGTCATGATCTGAGGATCCCGTTGCATAATGAGGAGGCATTCCAGCATGGGATCAACTTCGAGGCCAAGGTGGGTTATAACATCTACCACTCCAGATGTGCGAGCAGCTTATTTACATCACTCGTTTAACTTTGCAGATCAGTAGACATCAAAGCTATTCTTGTTTGCAATAACGTTTTGTGTTGTTTGCACAGAAATGCCTAGTTTTCATAGAAGATGTAGTCCGTTTTATTTGATGTTGTCTGTTTTGCTGTGACTAGTATATCTAGTATATATTGTGTGTTTTGCTGTGACTAGTATATCTAGTATATATTGTCTGTTTTGCTGTGACTAGTATATCTAGTATATATTGTCTGTTTTGCTGTGACTAGTATATCTAGTATATATTGTCTGTTTTGCTGTGACTAGTATATCTAGTATATATTGTGTGTTTTGCTGTGACTAGTATATCTAGTATATATTGTCTGTTTTGCTGTGACTAGTATATCTAGTATATATTGTCTGTTTTGCTGTGACTAGTATATCTAGTATATATTGTGTGTTTTGCTGTGACAGTATATCGGCAGCCTGGACGTGTCTCGGCCGAACAGCAGAGTGGAAATCGTGGCTGCGATGAGGAGAATCCGGGTGAGTTGAGTTGAGTCCTTCAGAACAACAACCATATGTCACGCATCGTTTCTAAACTTTGACTGGGTGAAACATGTTCAGCAGTCGGTTGATTTATTTAGCCTAGTCTTACCTCGCGCGCGCGTGTGTGTGTGTGTGTGTGTGTGTGCGCGCGTGTGTGTCTGTGTGTGTGTGTGTGCGCGCGTGTGTGTGTCTGTGTCTGTGTGTGTGTGTGCGCGCGTGCGTGTGCGTGTGTGTGTGTGTGTGTGTGTGTGTGTGTGTGTGTGCGCGCGCGTGTGTCTGTGTGTGTGTCTGTGTCTGTGTGTGTGTGTGTCTGTGTGTGTGTGTGCGTGTGTGTGTGGATCCCAATAATACTCCCTTTTTAGCGTAGATTCTCTGATGGAACAATTCAGTATCTTGTCGGGCGGCCTTCGCCTGCAGGCAAACCAATGTGACAAATCACTCAGCAAACAGGCCCACGGCTGGACTGAAATACACGTGTAACGACCCATAAGCGCTGTGGAGTCTGAGTTCCCTCTCTGACGAGCTACCCTGTCCCTCTCTGTCGAGCTCCCCTGCCGCTCCCTGCAGCTCCCATGTGCTCAGAGAGTGATCAGGCCAATAAGGCGCTTTGAAGTGATGCAGTGGAGGGGACATGCTTTCAGAGGCTTCTCTCTCTCTCTCTCTCTCTCTCTCTCTCTCTCTCTCTCTCTCTCTCTCTCTCTCTCTCTCTCTCTCCCTTCCTCCCTCCCTCCCTCCACCCACCCCCCCCCCTCCTCTCTCCTCCACCCCCCTCTCTCCTCACCCCTTCTCATTTGATTTGTAGACCTGCACTTCCGGTGCCCATGTAAAGAGTCCTTATTGTAAATAGTTGAAGTGCTGGAACCAGACAGTAACATGGCCTGTTTGGTGAAGGTATGTCTCCTCTGTTGAACCTGTAAACAAAGCTAGTGTCAATATTTGCTTATGGTCCTGGTTTAAACGGTCCAGGCCTTTTCTTTCTCGCACCCCAGACACGTATCTCCGTTGTGTTTTTCGATGTTCCCGCGCTGCTCTTTGGTTGCCGGCTCCTGATATTTGCAAGGTCAACAAACAAACGCAAGGTGCAAATGATCCTATTAACCTTTTCAGAGCAGAAACACCCCCGCCCAGGGTGCTGCGGACCCCCTAATGGGGCGCCACGGCAGCTGTTGTGGACAGCAGAGCAGGCTGTGAAGACTAGGCTGGTCCAGAAGCCCACGGTGTTGATGTGAGCGTCACACTGGAGGGCTGGAGGCTAGCGGACGATCATACAGCTCACGCCTGCTGCACCTCGCTGTAGCTACATCTCTGGGCTGAGTTTCCCAGAGGCATCGTAGCGCTACGTTCATCGTAGCGCTATGATGAACGCCATAGCTTACGATGAACGTAGCGCTACGATGCATCTGGGAAACTCAGCCCTGGCCAGTCTGGATTAGTTTCCTGCCTGAGAGAAAACCTGTGTTAAATGGCAAATGGACTGCACTTGTATAGCGCTTTTATCCAAAGCGCGTTACAATGAAGGTATTGTGTTCATTCACACACGCATTCACACACCAATGGCGGCAGCTGCCATGCAAGGTGCTAACCTGCTCATTGGGAGCAATTTGGGGTTCAGTGTCTTGCCCAAGGACACTTCCACCCTACAACCAATGGACTACCTGCTCTAGCTCCTGAGCTACAGCCGCCGCCTGGTAAAAGTGCATAAGTGTGCTTCCACCGGGGCGCCCCGGTAGATCAATGGGTTGGAGAGCGTACCACATAAAGGCTAGTCCCTACCACAGCGGCGTGGGTTCGAATCTGACCCCAGCCCTTTGCTGCATGTCTTCCTCTCTCTCTCTCTCTCTCTCTCCCACCTTTCCTGTCTGTCCGTACCCTGTCCAGTCCTAATAAAAAAGCAGAATTGGCCTAAAATATATCTTGGGGAGGGGGGGAGAAATGCTCCCACCATGCATTGCAGTTTTCCTGTATTGTTTCTTGAGTCATTCTGGAGTTGCTTCTCAGAATCTCAATACCTTATAACACTAATGACAAGACGAGTGATGAGTTTTGCTCCTAGAATAACATGTTCTTGTTCACGGAAATTAGACATGAATAATTTCCAGTAGTATGTTCCCAAACATTAGAGCTGGTGAAAAGAATAGATGTGAAGGTAGAGAACAAGGATCTGTTTCTCCTCAGCGTCTACCTAGCCAATCACCTTCCACCTTCTCCCCCTCTACATCGAGGTCACTGCTCTATAATGAAAAGTGCTTCTATAAATTAAATGTATTATTATCGTCATTCAGGAGAGTGCTACAGGGAACCTTTAAAGTGGCTTAAAGGGATTAATTTCTCATGAATTTGCCTTTGCTGGGTTAATTGACTGCGCTCCAATAGACCACTGTGGGCTGAAATGATTAGTGCTGATTTCTGTACATGCGGGGAGCACTGGTGTGTCTACAGATCCAGGCCAGCAGACCCACATGGCCCAGCATGCACCACGCTCCGCTAGTGACCTTTGACCTGTTATTAACCACCTCATGTTATTTACAGTAGTAGACACGTTAATGGAAAGTTGCAAGCCGTCCGTTTTGGCCTCCAACGCATCGATCCTTCATACTTCATCTCCAGTCCCCTCTCGGCGATCATCTTGTCTGGAATTAACTGCAACAGCTCCTTACCGACAACCTCTGAGCTGAGGGAGAGAGAGAGAGAGAGGGAGGGGGAGAGAGAGAGGGAGAGGGAGGGGGAGAGAGAGAGAGAGGGAGGGGGAGAGAGAGAGGGGGGGAGAGAGAGAGGGGGAGAGAGAGAGGGAGAGGGAGGGGGGAGAGAGAGAGGAAGAGGGAGGGGGGAGAGAGAGGGAGGGAGAGAGAGAGAGAGAGGGGGAGAGAGAGAGGGAGGGAGAGAGAGAGAGAGGGAGGGGGAGAGAGGGAGGGAGAGAGAGAGAGATTGACTGTCAACAATGGCGAGGTGTTTCGAAAAACAATGGTGTGGTGTTTCGAGGGAATGTCTGCCAGCTATCTTGTTAATCTCCAGCCTTAGCCTCGGGGGCCTCCCTCTCAGAGGGACTTTTAGCGCTCCTTTAAGGATCGGCTTCACCCCATACCACTGGGCATGCGGGTCACGGCACCATTGTAGCGCTAGTACTCTGGGCTCTGCGTTGTGTTCAGCAGTCCGACCCATGTTAAGAGCTTGCTGAAGGCAGGATTCCTCTCCCGCTCGCGAGTCGGACAGGCTGACCGTTGCGCCAATCAGAGGGACTGTTAGCGCTCCTATAAGGACTGAGTTTAACCAACCACTCGCTACCACAACCTGGGACTCACGAGTAGGGATCAGGTGGTCCCGGCCGTGGCCAATCACAGTCTCAGGGGGACGGGGTCCTGGGCAGGCTGACGTACACACCAGCTCTGTGGCCTAGTGGTAGAGTGTCTGCCCAGAGACTGGGAGGTTGTGGGTTCAAACCCCGGCCGGGTCATACCAAAGACTATAAAAATGGGACCCATTGCCTCCCTGCTTGGCACTCAGCATCAAGGGTTGGAATTGGGGGGCTACATCACCAAATGATTCCCGAGCGCAGCACCGCTGCTGCTCACCGCTCCCCCAGGGGATGGGTCAAATGCGGAGAACACATTTCACACACTCAGGTGTGTGACAATCAGTGGGACTTTAACCTTTTTTTTTAACCTTTAACGTCAAGACGTCTTGCGAGGAGATGAGTCGCTGTAATCGACGCCTCCGTTATCGTGACTGTACGGCGCCGGCGCCGCGGGGGAGTAGGACCGACGTCTGGACTCACAAGAGCCAAGACAGGTCTCAGAGCTCACACACACACACACACACACACACACACACACACACACACACACACACACAGTTGTATGGCGGGACACCGTGGTGCATACGCAAACAAATATGCACGCACACCCTTACCAATGATTTCAATTCAAGTTGATGGTGATCATAACCTGAAATCAGGGAGCGAGAGAGCCTTGCATCGCTGTGCGTATCTCTGTATTAGTGCCATGTAAATCAGCACGCTTTAAGCCACAAACTTAACGGAGGCAGTCCATTTGTCATTAAGCACCGACACTTAATGATTAACACAGCGTTCAGAAGGTGTTAGTCCCTGGCGTTGTCCCAGCTGGGCCATTTGTCCTCTCCTAACACCCCAGAGTGATCAGACCTCTGCACAGCCACCCAGGGAGAGGTCAGAGTTCAAAGGTCAAGACGCCGAACTATACTGACCCCTGCAGGGACACTTACTCTCTCTTTCCCTCGGACACCCCCCTCCCCCCTCCCCCCCTCCCCCGTTCACCAGCAGTTTTTGTGTCTATCAAAAGAGGACGGGGTGAAAAGCAGAATAGGCCCAAATTCCACCAAACCCATGAAAGAGGACAAGGCAGAGTGAGCTGCCCGGGGAAGAAGGGCGGCGGCCATTCAGGGCTTGTGATTCTCAGGAAGTGCCAGAGTATCTGTCGGCGGTTAATGGTTAACCGTCTTTAGTCACACCGCTGGTGAAAGTGGCGAGAGAGGCAGCTTGTCCCTGTGTTAGCTCAGACAGGACGAAGCTTCCCTGGTCACCCAGCGCTGGAGGCCACCGCTTCCCTGGTCACCCAGGGCTGGAGGCCACCGCCTCCCTGGTCACCCAGGGCTGGAGGCCACCGCCTCCCTGGTCACCCAGGGCTGGAGGCCACCGCTTCCCTGGTCACCCAGGGCTGGAGGCCACCGCCTCCCTGGTCACCCAGGACTAGTCACCGCTTCCCTGGTCACCCAGGACTAGTCACCGCTTCCCTGATCACCCAGGACTGGAGGCACCCAGGACTGGAGGCCACTGCTTCCCTGATCCTTTGTGGAGTTCTTGTTTTGGGAAGACTTACAGCACCGCCGATGTTGGAATGATCCAAAGCTGACTGCTAATCGGGGGGAGTGCTCCTTTCAGCGGGCTGTTCTCTGGGCTGTTCTCTGGGCTGTTCTCTGGGCGGTTCTCTGGGCTGTTCTCCGGGCTGTTCTCCGGGCTGTTCTCCGGGCTGTTCTCCGGGCTGTTCTCCGGGCTGTTCTCCGGGCTGTTCTCTGGGCCGTTCTCCGGGCCGTTCTCCGGGCTGTTCTCCGGGCTGTTCTCCGGGCTGTTCTCTGGGCTGTTCTCCGGGCTGTTCTCTGGGCGGTTCTCCGGGCTGTTCTCCGGGCTGTTCTCTGGGCTGTTCTCCGGGCTGTTCTCTGGGCTGTTCTCCGGGCTGTTCTCTGGGCGGTTCTCTGGCCTCCTCATCAGCAGCTGAGTGAAACCTTGGCTCACTCACGGCTTCCCTGCTGTAACTAATGGCGATGCCGCCCTAATTTGATCCGCCTTTTTAATAAATGTTCGCAGTGGTGCGGATGTATAACTCCCCCCCCCCTCACACACACACACACACACACACTCTTCCCTGCACGTTTTCTCATAAACATTTTAAATCCTGGGTAACGTCTAAATGACCATAGATCTCGGGATGCAAGCCCTGGAGGCTGCCTAGCAGTAAGGAGGGAGGGAGTGGTTAATAATGCCCTCGTAGCCAAGAAATCACTTAATACATTCAAAAAGTACGAATGTTCCTTTTCTGCGCCCCGGGCAAATTCATATAAATCTCCCAACCTCAAGCTGCTGTTCACCAGTGTGGGGAGGCGCACCTCTCCTCCTCTCTCCCATAGCTGGACGAGAACGACACACACACACACACACCTGCTCTCTGTGCATTAGGGCTATGCTTTACCGCTGGCTTGGCAGGGTTCTTGGGGGAAGCGTTCATGAGAGAATGGCGCGAGTGTTCACCAACAAAGGCGTGGCAGCCTGCGTTAGCAGGTCTCCAGGTCTCTGGCAGGTCCCCTCACGCCGTCCCCCGTCTCCAGGTCTCCGGCAGATCCCCTCACGCCGTCCCTGCACTCTCTTCGTCTTGTCACGCCGTCCCCGACCCTCTTCGTCTTGTCACTACGCTGCA